>NC_056747.1:739812756-740090256 GCF_019279795.1 Protopterus annectens | reverse complement strand
TGACCCAAGCTCAGGCACGTACTTCCTCGCCTCAGGTTCAAATGCTTAAAATGGCGGAAGACCTTATAATGCTCATCAGGGGAAGCCAGGCTACCCCTTCAAAAGAAAGAGATTTGTCCCCAGTAGTTTTATCTGAACAGGAGTCCGATGACTCTGATGCATCTGAATATGAAGATATGTAACCCCTCTTTGCTTATGAGGATTCTGGCGCAGAGGAATACATCCCTTCAGCCTCTGTACCTGAGGACTTTTCCTTTGGGGAGCATTTCCAGTGAGAATGTCAGGACTACCCTCAGTCAAAAATGAGACTCAGGGAATTCTTTGATCTTCCACAGCACAAGTCTCTGGCCGTTCCTCCTGTCCTGGATGTTGTGGATGATGTTTTTATGGAATCCAGTTTGACTCCTGACACCCTCCCTCCTGCTCCCAGAAAACTTGACAGGTACTATAGAGTCCATGACTCTCACAAATTTCTTTTCAAAAATCCTACTGCTGACCCCGAGTTTATCTCTCAAGGAACTAAAGGAATTAAAGCAACTTTTGCTAAGAATCCCACCCCCTCAGATAGGTATTCCCGAGCATTAGACAGATGGAGTAAAAAAGTATACATCTCTGCTACTCTTGCTATTAGACCACTAAACTGTCTGTTCCGTATGCTGAAATATCAGCAGCATACCATGGAACTCCTCAAACAAAAAAGATCTTTTCCTTCTTGTGCAGAAAATAGAGTTACAAGAGTTAATGCATTCTGCAAGTCAAGTAACTAAGCAGACCTTACAGTGTGGTTTTGATGCCCTAAAACATCTTGTAGGGCAGCAGTCACTGGTTCTGGCCTTAGAAGCCATGCTTGGCTTAAGGAACAGCCCTTGCCAGACCATGCCAAATCCAAATTATTGGACGCACCCTTTCACAAAGACAGCTTATTTGGCACCAAGGCAGAAGAGGTCTTAAAGATGGAAGTAAAAGCTAAATCTATGCATACAGTTAGACTTCTTCCAGGTCCAGCCACTGAGGTTCAGTAGGCATTGCCCCTCCAATTACTGGTCCTTCCCTCCAGGTCAGCTCAGCCCAGACCCCGGGGAAGCAGGCCCCCCAGACAGCAGCCCCAGGGAATGCAGAAATCTAATCAGTGGAGTTCCGACTCTTCAAAACCAGGGAGTGCTAAGCCACCCCCTCATGGTAAGACCTCACAATGACTTTACACTTCCATCCCCTCCCTTTGCCCACTTGCCCTTAGGAGGAAAACTCTCCTTCCACGCAAGCACCTGGGCCACCATTACCAATGACATCTGGGTCCTCAACATAGTGTCCCAGGGATATACATTTTATTTCCATACTCTACCAATCCCAAAAGGGTTCCCAGATCTTCCCCCAAACCAGTGGGCAGAGGCCAAAAAGCAAGTCCTTTCACTGTTCTCTATGAGGGCAATAGAGCATGTTCCTGCAGAACAGATAGGCCAAAGTTTCTATTCCAGACTCTTCCTGGTACCCAGAAAAGAGGGCACATGGTGCCCCATCCTCAATCTGTCCATTCTAAACACCTTTCTGGTGATACCAAAATTCATAATGCTTGGGTTATCCTGCCGTCAGGCTGTCCCGCAGTCGGCCAGAGTTCCAAAGTCTTGGTCCGGCGTCAGTTGTTGTCGCCTCCTCCCTGACGTCAGTGTGACAGGGTAAGATGCAGCCGACGCCATTTTCTTCAGTCTTTCTTGCCGCGCGGTGCCCGAAGCAGAAGCAGTTCGCAAGTGCCGGTCGGCCGACTCCTGAGATTTTCATTCCGAATCCAGAACCGAAGTCTTCTAAAAAAGCTAAGTACCCCATTGAGGAAACATTTTCTTGCCTCAGACCGATGTCAGTAAAAGTTAATAACTGTATTTCTTGTGGGAAGCAAATACCTTCTAAGGATTTCCACTCTTATTGTATTCCATGCCTAGGCCCTGACCACGACGTCACTGGTTGTCGGTTTTATGGTAGGTTTAACAAGTGCACTATTAAATGTCGGTTTGATTTTGCCCTACATTATTTTGGTAGAAAATTCAATTATACCATGCCGTCGGAAATTCCGACAACCGCAATGCATAAAAAGCGCAAGGACAAGGACAGGCATCCGAGGCCCAAAACGGACGACGAGGCCTCTTCTAGGCCAGTCGCCGGTTCTCCGGTTTTCAGCAAGGCACCTACGCAGTCCCTGACGACCGCTTCCACAGACCGCCTCCGACTCCCACTTGGAGCTGGCTGGGCCTTCGGACGCTCTAGGCCTTCAGTTTACCGATCCTAAACCTACAGTGGAAACTGAAGTAGCTGAGCATTCCACAGCTACAGAGGGTGTTTTCAGACCTACCCAGTTAACTATTAAACCCTCTGTTAAATCTAAGCCCCCTTAAAAGCAAAGAAACAGACACATCTCTCTCCAGGACAGGCTTCCATGTCTAAGAAACGGATGCTAAAAATGGCCGAGGACCTGATCACTTTGATCAGGGGTCCCATCCCCCTCCTGATAAAAGGCCCAGGCAGGATGCAGACTATGAATCTTCTGACCAGGTGTCCCTCTCCTCTGACTCTTCCTCGGACCTTGGATATTCTTTACCCCCTTATGAGGATTCTGATGCTGAGGAATCAATTCCATCAGCCTCTCCGCCTGAGGATTACTCCTTTGGGGAGACCTTATATACCGTGAGAGAGCATTTCCATTGGGAAGGCCAGGATTTTTCAGAATCCAAGAAAAGACTCCAGAGACTTCCTTTTATTGCCCCAACACAGACCCCTTGCTATTCTACCAGTTTTAGACATTGTGGATGTTGTATACACTGAATCCAGTTTGAACCCGGACTCCTTACCTCCAGCCCCAGTTAAGCCTGATGGATATTACAGAGTACCTGACTCTCACAAGTTTCTGTACAAAAGCCCTGTTGCTGACCCTGAAACAATTTCTCAGGGACCCAAAGGAATTAAGGCCTCATCAGCAAAAAAAAAAAAAAACACTCCCCTCTGACAGATTCCAGAGCATTAGACAGATGGGGAAAAAAGGTATATACGTCTGTAACTTTAGCAATGAGAGCCTTGAATTGCCAGTTTCACATGCTAAAATATCAGCAATTTTTGATGTCTCAGTTGAAACAAAAGATGCTACCAGAATTAGATCCTCCTAACTTAAAAGAAATGCAGGATTTATTGCATGCAGCTGAACAAGTGGGAAAACATACTTTGTAATGTGAGTTTGATTCCTTAGAGGCCTCCTGTAGAGCAGCAGTTACAGGCTGTCATTAGAAGGCATGCTTGGTTAAAAGAACATACGTTAGCAAATCATGTTAAGGTCAAATTATTGGATGCACCTTTGCAGAGGGATGTGTTGTTTGGAGTTAAGGCAGAGAAGGTATTAAAGAAGATGGAGGATAAGGCAAAATCTATGCAAATGGTAAAAGATTTCTTACAGGTTCAGCCTCCTCGTTTTAGCAGAAGTTGGCCAACAAAGAATTGGTCCTTTCCAGTCACAGATAGACCTCAAAGGGGCAGATACAGACGTCCAAGAGGTAGAGGTCAGACACAAGGTCCTTACAGGCCTCGACAATGGGGAACACCAGGCCAGAAAGAAGGGGAAGACAGGCCTCAACCTTATAAAAAACAGCCTCAATGACTTTCCACTACAGCTGCCAAACAGCTCTCTCTTGGCAGCCCCCTTAGGAGGAAAACTGGCACTTTTCTATCACAACTGGCATTGCATCACCAAAGACAAATGGGTTCTCAACATCGTAGCTCAAGGTTACAGGTTCCATTTCCACACCTTGCCAAGATTAAAAGGAATGCCAAATCTGCCACCAAATCAAGGGGCAGAGGCTCAAAAACAAATTACAGCACTCATGGACATGAGAGCTATTCAAAAGGTACCACCACAAGAACAAGGACAAGGTTTTTACTCAAGACTCTTTCTGGTTCCCAGAAAAGACAAAGCCTGGAGACCCATTCTGGACCTTTCTACACTAAACACTTACCTGGATGTTCCGAAATTCAAGATGTTGACACTACAGCAGCTTCTTCCCATGCTGGCCAAGAAAGCTTGGCTCGTGACTTTGGACCTCAAAGAGGCATACCTGCATGTCCCTGTCAGACAAAATTGCAGAAGATACCTCAGATTTCTTGCTGGTTCAATGCACTCTCAGTTCTCTGCACTGCCCTTTGGCTTATCTACTGTGCCCAGGGTCTTCACAAAGTGCCTGGCACCAGTAATTGCATTTTGCAGGCAAAAAGAAATTCAAATTTACCCATACCTGGACGACTGCCTGATTCAAGCAAAGAGCAAGGATATTCTACTAAAACATCTGGCGTACGTAAAAAAGTTATTAAATTGCCTGGGGTACACAGTAAACGAAAAGAAATCAAAACTAGTGCCCTCACAACAGATAATATTCCTGGGTGCCAGCTTGAACACAACAGCCCAGATGGCTTATCTCACGCCAGACAAGCAAGGACAACTGACTCAATATTTTCAATTAATGGCAACAAAGACCCAACTCCCTGCAAGAAAAATTCTGCAGGCCTTGGGCTACATACCATCTTGCATACTGCTAATTCCATATGCCAGACTGCATATGAGGAAACTACAATGGTACCTAAAGAGCGTATGGTCTCAACACTGTCAAAGTTTGGAAAGAGTTATACCACTAATTCCTTGCCTACAACAGGAGTTTCGATGGTGAGCACAAGGTTGTCACCTCAACAAGGGACAGCCTTTCTCTCAACCCACAGCCAGGCAGACACTGACTACAGATGCATCGGATTACGCCTGGGAGCACACATGGCAGGAAAATGTATCCAGGGCGAGTGGCCCACAGAGCAAAGACATCTCCACATCAATCAAAAAGAGATGCTAGCTGTACAAAATGCTATTAAAGCTTTCAAGGACCTACTGCATCCAGGACAATTACTACTAAAGACAGACAACACCACAGTTATGTGGTACATAAACAAGCAAGGGGGCACACACTCCTACCCCCTCTGCAGACAAGCCATGACCTTGTGGAACACAGCTCTAAGCTACCAAGTTCATCTGCAAGCACAATTCCTGCCAGGAGAGAAAAACACAATGGCAGACGACCTAAGCAGAAACATTATGGACCCACACTAATGGGAACTAAACCCACAAATATTCAGAATGATAACACAAAAATGGAGGAGCCCGGACATAGATCTGTTTGCCACCCCAAAGAACTGCCAGTTTCAGAAATTCTGCACAAGGAGCTACCATCCACAAGCATGGAAAGTGGATGCCCTCTCATTCAGCTGGAAAAAACTACAAGTATACGCTTTCCCACCTTTACCTCTCCTTCCAAAGGTACTCAGGCAAGCCAGGCAGGAAGGGCCAAAAATGATCCTGATTGCACCAGACTGGAGACACCAGCACTGGTACCCCATCCTAAAGAACTTAACACAAGAACCACCCTGGATTTTAGCACAAATTCCACAGTTGCTGACACAGTACAACAAACAGATACTTCACAGCCAGCTAAAGACCTTAAACCTAGCTGTATGGAAAATTTCTTAGTCAAGCAAGCATTGCCTCTCTCCAAAGCTGTTATGGATGTCATTCTGGAGGCCAGAAGGCCTAGCACCAGGAAAGCCAATTCGGATAAATGAAAGAGATTCTGTGTCTGGAACCAGGCTCACAGCCTTGACCTTCTTGTCCCAAACATTCCTCAGATACTGCTATACTTAACTGAGATGCTGGACAAGGGCCTTTCTTTTTCATCCATCAAGATCCACGCCTCAGCTATCTCTGCTCATTACAACACAGATCCACCAATTTTTTCTAATCCTTTCCTCAAACAATACCTCAGGGGGTCTAAAAACATAAGACCACCCCGTAGAGCACCTACACCTACTTGGGATCTCAACTTTGTTTTGGAAAAATTAATGTTACCTCCTTTTGAGCCAGCTAACACAGAAGAATTAAAATACATCTCTTGGAAAACTCTGCTACTGGCAATAACATCAGCACAAAGAGGCACTAATGGCAGTGGAACCTTTCCTCATCTTCCACCAGGACAGGGTGTCCTTTAAGAACCAATCCTAAGTTTATGCCAAAGGTGGTATCAACTATGGCTCTAAACCAAACTATTCACTTGCCAACTTTTTATCCAAAACCACAGAACAAAGGGGAGAGACTACTACATTCTTTGGACATTCACAGGCAGTTACGTTTCTACTTGGACAAAACCAAAGCTTTCAGAAAATCTGAGCAATTATTGGTAGCATACGCTGCAGGAGCACAGGGAAAAGCCATTTCAAAGCAGACTATTTCAAAATGGATAGGACACTGTATACGTTTCTGCTATACCCACCATGGGAAACCTGTACCTAGCAGCATTAGATTTCACTCCACCAGGGCAGCAGCCACTTCAACTGCCTACCTTAGAGGAGTACCTACCAAGGATATTTTGGAAGCTGCAACATGGAGTTCTGTGCATATCTTCACCAAACATTACCATTTGCCTTTATACTCCAAATCCAGAGCAGGCTTCGCCACTGCTGTACTGCAGGGCCTTATAGCCACCCCTAATGCCTTATAGATCCAGCCTCCCTACCTCAGCTTTGGGATTCCACCCAAGTGTAATGACTGCAGCAGTGTAACACGATGAACATAGTACAGTTTTGTACCTACCATAAATGTAGATGTTCGAGTTTAAACACTGCTGCAGTCCAGGTTACCCTCCCTCCTTCCCCTCTTACTTTCAAGTATTTACCTAAGACATCTACCCTTTATTACCTATGGGGAGTATTTGCTGGTAACTAAAAATGGTTGTTTGCTTTACTTTTGTATTGTTTACTAGCAATTTGTGTTGCCTACCTATTTGGGGGTACCTGACATCTGGGGCAAGAAAACTGAAGAAAATGACGTCGGCTGCATCTTGTATACCCCTGTCGCACTGACGTCGGGGAGGAGGCGACAGCAACCGACTCCGGACCAAGACTTTGGAACTCTGGCCGACTGCGGGACCGCCTGACGGCAGTATAACCCAAGTGTATTGACTGCAGCAGTGTTTACACTCGAACATCTACATTTATGGTAGGTACAAAACTGTACTTTCTGCAGACCTTTGTTCCACTGTGGTGACCCCTAACAGGAAAAGCCAAAAGGAAAAGAAAGAAGCACTAGTAACTCTCTGTCCGTATAGACAGGCAAACGTAGATTCCTACGAAAAACTGAATTGTTGACATATTGGTTGACTCATTAAAACCTACGTGGTGTGGAATTTCAAACCTCTAGCAGTCTACACACATCTTGAATTCCAGAGCATTTTCTGAAAAATAAACTTAAAAAGCATAAAATAAACAAATGTAAATATTTTTTGAACAATAAAAGCTATTTAAACTGTACATATGCTATAACTAAGAAGTATTCTTTACAGTGATAGTAGTCAGTGGATTTATGGTATTTCTATAACTACGGTAATATAATGCACATAACCCCCAAATTATATTTTTTCTAAACTTTCGTAGACAAATTTTCATATCTTGCAAACTATACAACCTAGACATGCATTGTTAGAACTTTTTTGTTAACTAGAGATGCTTTCACATGGCATCAAGAGATTACTAAAAGCGTATGTTTAATTGCATAATTAGCAGTACAAGTAATACTGAATATCTCTTTAAGATGTGCAACTTAACTTTTTAGCTTAGCTTCAACAACATCCAAGGTTTCACTTAATGTCATTTGACAGTTTGTCATGTTTTTGAAGTATCAAATAAATGTAAAAATATTGCTTATTTTCATAATTACTAACAAACATCTAGCAATATTTCCAGATAGTGTAATATAAGTCAGCATATAGTCAGCATTTTCAATGAATTGTCCTGTCTCCCAAATTGGCGTTTCACACCATGCACCCAAATTAAAATGTCGGGATCTCAGTTGTGAAAATGTGAACATAGATATGCAAATATGAATAAAAAGGCAGGGGCAAATAAAGATTATTTTTTTCCACTGGAGGACATCCTGTACTAACAGTCTTAGTGGATATTTGTTAATAATTCCTTGCCCTTTCTAATACTACTTATTACACCTGGTAAGTCATTTACTTAAGGAAGCCCAACCCAAAAAAGTTCTGGATTCCATAAGGAGGTTTGAGTGTTAACTGGAACTATACGAAAAAGACATTTTAGGCTTGAGTGAGTTTAAGGAAGACAGGACTACTGTTGTATTGTGACCATAATAAATGATCTGATGTTATCTAGTCACCATTCCTCACATTAGGGTCTTGGATCCGTTGTCGGTTCTGAGCCGGCATTCTCAGAACACAGCTTTGCTCAAGCTCCTCCCCTCCCATAATGCTCTGCTGCCCTACACTCCCTCAGATCTCGTTTGCTGCTCTATCAGTCAGACTCAGATTGCTCAGCTCCTGTTAGTGTAAGAGCATTTAGGTCAGAATTTTGAGATTTCTTATTAATTTTGAGTTTGTAGTGTTGGTAGGTAGTCTTCTTCTTATCTATCCCCTCCCGGTCAAGTCTTAACTTTAAGTCCCTTTCTCCTTGGGGTTTTGTTTTCAGCCTAGTTGTTGGTGATGTGCAAGAGTTCTTTCATAAGTGTATGCAGTCCTGGACAGATTTTAGGCTTTGAACCTTGGCTGGCTTGCGGATTCCAGTTTTGCTTGCAGTTAGGCTATGTCTGAAAAACCATTAGGTTTTAAAAAGTGCTCCTCTTGTGGGTGGAAAATGCCTATTTCCGACTCACACAAGGGAGTGCCTTTACTGTGTCGGTGGCGACAACCTCGAGGTGGAATGCGGCATTTGTGCCGCATTCAACCCGAGGGCTTGGTTTCACTTCATAATCTCGAATTACTGAAATCTTGAAATTCAGTAACCCAAGACCATGAAGCTGAAAACCAGAATGCCGAAAGTGCATAAGAGTGAATTTGAATATCTCGAATCCGCGCTTATGCAATTCCGGTACTTCGCATGTAGTGTTATGGTGCCTGAAATCGCAGGTGTGCGAGTGTTTGTGTGGGTAAGGGTAGGGAGGTGTAAGCATGAGTGTTGGATTTGTTGGTGTTTGTGTATGTGTGATGTGTATTTGTGTGCGAGCGAGTGGAGGATGGTGTGGTGTGTTTTTTTTTTTTTTTTTTTTTCCATGTTATGTGCGACCTTGGAGTTGGTATATATAAGTAGGGGGAGTGTATGTGTGTGTGGGGGGGGTGCCCCTTGCTTGTATGCAGTGTAGGGTTGTGGGATTTGTGTGCCGTGGGTGGAATGCTAGATCCAGCTAGATCTCGTTCCAGGGAGTGCAAGAGAAGACACTGAGCTCCAGGCGCGACTCTCCTAGTAGGTCCTCCATCTCCTCCTGATCTTCCAAGAGTGTCCTCCCTGTGGATATGGACAGGATGATGCTAGCATTTCTGAAAGCTCAGATGGATTTGGGGCTTCTAGCTTCCCCAACCCATAGGTCAGGGATTCAACCCCCGCCCCCCCCCCCCCTCGATCACTCCTCATCCAACCTGTGGCTTGGATTCTCAGGGATTATTGAGTGGGGTAGAATCTATGGTAGTTTTAGGACCCAGTTCGGGCCCTTCCCTGATGGGCTCAATGGCTGACACTGTTTCTGTTCCCCCGAGACAGTCCACCCGGCCGGCCCTGTTGAGCCAGTGTCCATGGGATTGGATTCAGTCCCAGGTTTTTCAGACTGGTTTCTTCCCCTGGATGCCTCGGCCTTTGACGGTTCCGGTCCGGTGCCATTCGGCTTAGTGTCGGGACTGGGGGGTCCACCCTTTTTCCGCCAGGGTTTTGTCTGAGAGAGAAGGGGATGGAACCTCTTCTAGTTCTTCCACCTTCTGGGCTGCTAAAAGATCCTTCTCTGCCATCAGAGCTGCCTCTTCCATGCACGGTTCTCCTACCCAGCCCCAGTTTCTGAATGGCTTGTCTCATCCTGCTCCAGGTCAGCCGATCCAAATTAGTCTCCAGGGGGATATCCCCCCCCCCCTTGCAGGGGACCCTTCCTCTTCTGAGTCTACCCTGCCACCCTCGGCGGAGGAAGTTCCCAGGAAGAGGACTTATAAGAGGAGACATCTCGACTCCCCTATGAAGTCTCTTACCGAGGACACGGATGCTGATGAGGGGGACAGGTCCCCAAGATCTCCGCCGGAGGACGTCTCCTTTGGAGACATACTCGAGATACTCAAGGCCAGTGGCGGTTGGTCTACCCAAACCCCATCTTCTGAGGAATCCCTGTTCCTGAAGGCATTCAGTACAGGGCCATCTACCTCCTGGGTCCCCCCCCCCCTGCTGATCCTCTTATTGATCTTGTGGTCAGCAGGGCCTGGAGGGAGCCAGGTACTGTGGAACCATTGCCCAAGAAAGCGGACAAATTTTTGAGCCCTACCCCAGACAGAACATTTTGGCCCAAAGCGGTCCCAGTTGATGCTATTGTGGTGGCTGCTGCCACCAAAAAGGAATTGGCAGAGCAGAGTTCTTCTGTCCATCCTCCCCAATCGCGAGTCGAGGGCCATGGACAGATTTGGAAAGTGGTTGTTTGCTTCGGTTGCTTTCAGTCTGCGAGCTCTAAATTACCTGGTGCATTTTACCCGTCTCCAGAGGAATTTGATGAAAGAACTGTCTTCATCCCTCTGTGGGTCCAAGTCTGTCAACCCTTCATTCTGTGGCAGATTTGTTCATGAGACTCATTCCAACGCTGCGGAAGGGTCCTCACGGACTGCAGGCTCAGGTATCTCTGTTAGGCATCATGCCAGGCTCCGCTTGAGCGGGTTTGCAGAGGCCTTCAAGACGTCATTTATTAACACCCCCTTTGATAGTTCCACTATTTTAAGTCCCACTGTGAAAGACACTTTGACCCACAGTGAATAGGAAGGGAAGACCTTGTCGGCCATTGGGATCAGGTTTTCTACCCCTCAGAGGTCCTTTTCCAAGACCCAGAAGGGGTGGGGATTAAGAAAATGTAGTTCAGGAAGGCACAGTCTCTCTTTCAGGGTGCTCAGGAGGTTTCCTCTTCCAGGGGACGGGGAAGAGGATTCAATGGTAAACGTTGCTCGAGGGGCAGAGGAGGCCCACAAAACCAAGGCTCCAGGTAGCCCTTCTCTGAGAAACCTTTACAACGTCCCTGAGACGTTGCCCGACTATCCTTCCCTGGAGGCAGTCTGGGGGGGGGGGGTTCGATTATCGCTGCACCCCTTAGCCTGGGCAAGTATCACAAACGATCTGTGGGTCTTAGCAGTTGTATCCAGGTTTTATTACATTCGCTTTTTGGAAACTCCCCCAAAATTCAGTCCTCTTCCAGACGTGCCACCCAATCAAGAAGAGGCAGCCCAAAAGGAAGTTGAAAGCCTTCTTCAAAAACCAGCCATCCAATAGGTCCCCACAGGAGAGAGATGATCTGGAACTTATTCCCGCTTCTTTTTGGTTCCAAAGAAAACAGGGGAACTATGTCCTATATTGGATCTCAGTCGTGTGAACCAATTCTTGCGGGAGTCGAAGATTTGGATGGTCACTGTACAGTTCATTGTCTCTATTGCACAGCAACAACTAGATATGCTCAGTAGACCTCCAGGATGTGTACTACCATGTAAAGATGGATTGATGGTCCAGGAGGTTTCTCTGCTTTCACTTAGGAGTCTATCATTTCCAGTTCCGGGCTCTGCCCATTGGTCTTACCTCAGCCCCCTGGGTGTTCACAAAATGTATGGCGGTGGTAGCAGCTCACCTTAGACTGCAGAGAATCTAAGTTTTTCCCTATTTGGATGATTGGCTCCTGATGGCCCCCTCAAGGCATCAACTACTGGACAATATTTACTACATCCTCTCCCTGTTCCATCACCTGGGGAATCACAGTGAGCATTGCGAAATCCTCCCTGACTCAAACACAAAAATTGGAATTCATAGGCACTCTGTTGGGCACCACCTCTCAGATTGCAGCCTTATCTCCTCGAAGGGTGTCGTTTATTCACGACCAGGTTTAGACCTTACTGGAGCTAACCTGCTCTCCAGTCTCACTCATTCTCAGGGCTCTAGGATCAATGACTGCAGCCATTTATTTGGTTCTGATGGCTCGGTACCACATGAGGGTCCTTCAGTGGACCCTCGCAGTTCCGTGGTCAGCGTGGTGACATATTCTGTCTTTTCCCATTCGGCTCACCTCGGTGTGTCACAAGCATCTGTCATGATGGATTCGATCTCTGGATCTCCTAGTAGGCAGACCTTTCGTTCATCCAACTCCTGTAGCAACAGTCACCTCGGATGCTCCCTCCTGGGGTGGGAGGGCATTTCCAGGGACAGACGGTCCAAGGGACATGGTCGCCTGCAGAGACCAAACTGCACATCAACGTTCTGGAGATGAGAGCAGTTCTTTTATCGTTCAAACCTTTCAAGACTGCCTTCCTCAAGGGACGATTGCAGTTCTATCAGACAACATGGCTGTTGTGTGGTATGTAAACAAGCAAGGGGGCACACGTTCTTATCTGCTGTGCCGTGAGGCCTTAAGGGTCTGGGAGTGGGCGATGGCCATGGGGCATTTTCTCATTGCAACGGAGCATCCAACATGTTGGCAGACGAACCAAGCAGGGCTATATTGACTCCTCACGAGTGGTCCCTGAATCCAGTGGTGGCTCAACAGATCTTCCGTCGGTGGGGTTATTCGAGCTGTGATCTGTTTGCATCTCCTCTCAACCACAAATGCAGCAATGTCTTTCCATTGATCCCCCCCCCCCCAGAGGGGGAATCCCCCAGGGATGGGCTGTCCCATGATTGGCCTCCGGGTCTCCTGTACGCCTTTCATCCGTTACCCCTAATCCCCAGAGTACTTCAGAAAGCCAGACGCCTCCAGAGTCAAATTATCCTCATTGCCTGCTTTTGGCCTCTGCAGGTGTGGATGTTCTTCATGTTTCACTGTTGCAGTCATTACATTTGGGTTATCTGCTTGCAGGTAGCCCTCAGTCGGCCTGATTAACAAAGTCTTGGGTCCTGCGTTGGTTGCTGTCTCTTCTTCCGTGACGTCAGGTCGTCAGGGGTATAAAACATGCAGCTGACGTTATTACATCAGTCTTTCTTGCCGTGCGGTGCCTATAGCAGAAGCAGTTGGCAAGTGCCGGTCGGCCGACTCCTGAAATTTTCGTTTTCGAGTTTCAGAACTGAAGTCTTAAGCTAAAAGCTAAGTACCCCGTTGGGGAAGCTTTTTCTTGCTCTAAACCGATGTCAGTTAAAGTAAATAATTGCATTTCTTGTGGAAAGCAAATACCTCATAAAGATTGTCATTCGTATTGTATTCCTTGCCTAGGCCCTACCACGACGTACCTCGCTGTCAGTTTTGTGACTTATTTAAACCACAAACTAGCCGTTGTCTGTGTATTTGCACTTCTAATTTTTTTTGTGCTCAGTTCAGTTATCCTGATATGTCTTCGATGAGCCATCCAACTACCGACATTGTGAAGAAATGCAAAGATAAAGACAGAGACAGGCTGCCCAGTTTGCCGGTCCTCAGCTGCTTTTGCAGCCCCTGATACCTGCTACTTCATATTTGCATGCCTCTACTGAGACCCATTCGGAGTCCGGTATGCGGTGAGATGCTTCAACTGTGGAGCCTGTGGATGTCTCTACCTTGGATGGGTCTGGAGCCGCTGTGCAGGCACCAGCTTCTGAGGGTGTATTCAGGCCTACAGACTTGCATATTAAACCGGCGCCATCTTCTTCTTCAAAGCCTAAAACTCAAACCATGCCTAGAAAACCGACGCCCAGACTGCATTGTCAGGCCTCTATGCCTAAAGAACAAATGATAAGAATGACTGAAGACCTTATTACTTTAATCAGGGGAAGACAACCTTCCCCCTCTAAGAGACCTAGGACTGAGTTTGCTTATGATACTTCTGACCAGGATTCTGACATTTCTGTTTCCTCTGATGACCAGGATTTACCCTTATCTACCTATGAGGATTCTGATGCTGAGGACTCTATTCCCTCTGCTTCCACCCCAGAGGATTTCTCTTTTGGTGAAACCTTGCATACTCTCAGGGAGCTTTTTCATTGGAAAAATCAGGATTTCTCTGATTCTAAAAAGAGGCTTGGGGATTTCTTACTCCTGCCCAGCACAGGCCTTTAGCTATACCTCCTGTACTGGACATTGTTGATGATGCCGTTTCGGAAACATGGCTCCTGACTCTTTACCTCCTGCTTCCAGAAAACCTGATAGATATTACAGGGTTCCTGACTCTCACAAGTTCCTTTTCAAAAATCCTACTGCGGATCCTGAAACCATTTCACAGGGACCCAAGGGCATTAAAGCTACTACTGCCAAAAATCCTACCCGCTCTGATAGAGACTCCAGGGCGCTGGATAGATGGGGTAAAAGGGTATACACTTCTGCAACTTTGGCCGGTGGCCTTGAATTGCCAGTTTCATATGCTAAAGTATCAGCTGCATGTTATTGGATTGCTTAAACAGAAAATTATGCTGACTCCTGATTGTGCTGAAAATATGGATTTACAGGATGTAATGCATTCTGCTGAACAAGTTGGTAAGCATACATTGCAATATGATTTTGATTCACTAGAGGCATCTTGCAGGGCTGCGGTAACTGGGTCTGTACTTAGAAAGCATGCTTGGCTTAATGAGCAGTCCTTGCCAGATCATGTTAAAGCGAAATTACTGGATGCTCCCTTAACTCAGGGTCACCTGTTTGGCAACAAGGCAGAAGAAGTTCTTAAAAAGATGGAGGAAAAAGTTAAATCTATGCAAACTGTTAGACTATTTACAAGTACAACTATTTAAATTTATTGGCCATCCTACTGTATTCCATAGTACCAGAATACAAAAATGACCACCCCTTTCAGTCCATCTTGCTGTTTTAAAAATAGCAACTCACCACTAAACCTTAACTTTTTAAACAGGTAAAACTTAAGTTACCTACCTTCACATCTAACTTCCCTAGTGCACACTGCAGTGTGCATTTTTTTCATCTTACCTTTAATCATCCCTGTGACTAGCACTTGCTCTAATACCTGCTGGAAAGCACTAGGAAGCCTTAAACTGCTACAAGCCCTCAACCCTCCTTGTTAATAAGGAGAAATTAATAGTAGGCACCAAACGGTCTATAATTGCAAAGTACCTTGCTAAGGTAAAGGAAAACAGCTCCTGTACTTTACAAAAAAAAAGCACCAAACCAGGCAAGTCCAAGGGTCAGCTTCCGGTGATTTCTCCTGTCCATCTGGAGAATCTGGACATACTGGGGCAATGCAGCAATTGCCTCATGTACACAAGACAACCTTCTCCTCCTAAGACCCAACACTACAACCTGTGAGAGATGCACTTACATAACCAAAATGGAAGCAAAGCTCTCTCACCCAAGATTGTGCTAGACAGTCAAAAGGAGAAGGTTAACACCCACACTACACCTCAAGCAACACATAGCCCTTCTAAACCCACACCACCAACACCCACATATAGCAACACTAAATCCACATATGCAGAGGCCCTTAACTGTAACCTGCCCAAGCAACAAGGACGTCTGAAGCTGAAACGCAAACAAACACCAATCACAACCAAAGTGTCACATAGTTCACAACACCAGTGTGTCACCCAGCAACAGCCCCTAAGGCAAGACAACGTACCTAACACCTTAGTCATAGGTGACTCTGTAGTCCGGCACACTGATGTCTCACTCACCATGTTGAACAAGGAGAAAATTACAGTCAACTGCCTGTTGGGTGCCAGGATCCGCCACATAACGCATGCACTCAAGTCACTCCACAACAAGTACAAGTATGACTCTGTCAATGTCCATGTTGGAGTGAATGACTTGAGACATACCTCCCTGGACTACATGAAAAGAGACATGGAAGAGCTGTCTGATCATGTGGTCCAGGCAGGTATGACCCTAACCCTGAGTAGCATCCCGCCTTCACCCAGAATTATACCACAATACAAGGACAAAATGATTGACTTCAACAATTGGCTAAGCTTCTGGTGTCATTCAAAGGGGATCCCAGTATCTGTCTGCCTGGGACAACATGATTGACAGACCACGATGCTTTGCCAGAGATGGTCTGCACCTGTCACCCCTGGGATTCAGGTTACTGGCTAAGGCTGTTGCTACCCCTATATTGCCTTTTTTAGGCAAAGTTCAAAGGACAAAACCACCAGCGTAACAGGTACAAGCATGCAAAATCTGAAGGTAATGCTACTCAATGCTAGAAGTCTAAACCTCAAAATGCACTCTTTCGAGGCACTCCTAAAAATGGAGAACATTGATATCTGTGCAGTAACTGAGACCTGGTTAAAGCCTCCAGAGAGCACCCCTGCAATACCAGGCTACAACTCTTACCAATCTTTTCGGCCACCAAACCAGGACTGAAACACTAAAGGTGGAGGAGTGTCAATATTCACCAAGGATATTCACATCACCAGGCTAGTTGCCCAACACAATGCATCTGAAATTCTCCAGGTGCAACTAACACTAGGTAAGACTGCTGTCCAAATTGTAGCTTGCTACAGATCCCCCACCATACCCCAAGATTCTCACTACACCTTTCTATACATGCTGGAAATATTAAGATAGAACCAAACACTCTAATACTGGGTGATTTTTAACTACCCTGCCATTAACTGGGAAACTACTCATGTACCAACACCTTTGCCCAGCGGTTCTTGGAATTCATAAATTCCAACGCCCTGGATCAACTAATCCATAATCCCAACAGGGGCTCCAATAATCCTAGACCTGGTCATTACCTACATGGGAAATCGATGCTCCACACCTATGGTCACCCTCTCGTTAGTCAGGTTTGACCCATAAGCTAACCACCCTTAACATCCACATCCCACCCCCACCCCCCCAGTAAGGAAACCTCCATAAAAAACTTCTCCAAAGCCAACTTCATTCTACTCAAGTCAGAAGTGACAAACTTCATGACACCCATGCAGACGGGAACTGATGAATCCTACACTAAGGCACTGTACGAGCACATCCACTCATGCATGAATCGTGCCATCCCAGATAGAACCAAGATGCTGTCATCCAAAAAAGGAAGCCAATCTGGTGGTCCTCTGCCATAAACAAACTTTACAACAAAAGGAAGAAACTGTTGCAGAAAAGAGGAAAATCCCAGGATGCAAAAAACTCCCTTACCAACCTCAGTAAGAAATTGAGATCCCTCATAAAATCCTCCAAAGCTATTTATGAAAATAAAATTGCCAAAGATTCCAAAGGCGGCCACGAGGCATTCTATAACTATGTCAAGAATCTAAATGGCAATGCTCAGATCTGCTCTGAGCTAAAACAGAATGACATTAAATATACTGATCCCAAGGATATTGCCAAGATCCTGGCAGATCGATTCAGTGCCAACTTCACCCCCTAAATGGCCCATCTCAATACCGGAAGATTGCCAAATTCCAGTAATAACGGCCACACGGGTAAAAAATGCACTCTCCAAAGCTAAGAATGCAGCATCCATGGGACCAGATGACATCCCGGGCTGTGTAGTACATGAACTACAATATGAACTGGCACCTCACCTAAGTGTCATGTTTAATCATAGCCTCATCTCAGGTTTCGTGCCCACTGAGTGGCGCAGAGCTACAGTTATCCCACTCCACAAGGGGGATCCACCTTGGATCCTTGAAACTACCTTCCCATCAGTCTGAGGAGCGTTATCTGCAAGGCCATGGAGCGTATTATCATGGAACTTATAAAGACATTGGCAACCTTCAAACACTGGACCCCACCCAGTTTGGGTTCATGAAGAGCCGATCTTGTCTCCTGAACCTGATTGACTTCTTCAAATCAGTCTCTAGAGCCATGGACAAGGGTAAGGTGGTCCACACAGCCTATCTAGACCTTGCCAAGGCCTTTGACACCATCCCCCACTATGGAATCATAGTTAAACTCACAAAGCTGGGCATTAATCCCTACATCACACAATGTGTTGCTAACTTGCTTACTGATAGAACCCACACTGTAAAAGTAGCCGACTCCAAATCCAGTTCCAGACAAGTGACAAGTTGGTGTACCTCAGGGTTCAGTTCTGGGACCGCTCTTGTTTGGCATCTACTTCTCTGAAGTACAGGCCAACACTAAGGGACTCTGGGTAACAAAGTTCGCAGATGACTGCAAACCGGGAGCCATTATTGAATCCCCAAATGATGTGGATACTCTACAAAAGGGCCTTACAGAAACAGACGCTTGGTATCAGAGCCATGGGCTCAAGCTCAATGCCAAGAAATGTATAGTTATCCCCTTTGGGAAAAAACATGTACCCGTGAATTACCATATAGGTGGCAGTACACTAAACACCAAAAGTGTGATAAGAGACTTAGGGACACAGGTGGACAGTGGTCTCACCTTCGATAGGAAATCCTTCTGTGTGGCACACCTCATCACTAAGGGCTTTTCATCCAGAAAAAAGGAGGTCATTGTCCCACTGTACTCCTCCCTCACTAGACCCATTATAAAATACAACGCCCCATTTGGTATGTACCTCTCAAGACATCTGCAACAACTGGAAAGGCCACAGAAATACCTCACTAAAAGAATCACAGGCCTAAAGCAGATGCCCTACACTGACGGCCTTAAAAAACTCCAGCTATACTCTGTCGCATATCGTATATTCAGAGACGATCTCTGCTTAACATACAAGGCCATGTCCAACCCAGAGCTGTTGGACATGCTACACTTAAAGAAATCCCAATCCCTCAGAGCCACATGCTCCAGGGATCTAAACCTTGTCATCACAATAAACAAAACATGCTGGAGGGATAGGTTCCTGACCCAGAGACTCCCCAGACTCTGGAATAGATTGTCAAAAAGAAAAGTCCCCTGCACGTGAGCAAATGCCAGGCTCCACACACCAGAACAGTACAAACCATAAAGAGCCAGCAAAATTGACTTCAAGAGAAATTTGTATTCACAAATACATACAGCAGACAAACCGGTTTCGGCTGGACAGACACAGCCTTCCTCAGTGTATAAAAGCACCACACAAAAAACATGCTGTTTAAATATTATAGAGCCATTTCCCATTGGTTGAACATTCATAAATATTCATTAAGTCCAGGTGTGAATAAACCCCCTAACTTGATGATCCACTTTTTTTCTTTATTATTTAAGATATTATGCCATTCAGTTTTATTCAAGCGATTCCCATGAATAACATCAATAACCATAAAATTAAACTCCGCAGTGGGATGCATTAAATGGTGTTTGTACAAAGCATTTGTTATTTTTGTGTTTAATATTGCTCATATGTTCTGAAATCCGTGATCTTAGTGGGCGTCTGCCCTATATAGAATGCTCCAATGGCAAGTAGCAAGGTAAACAACCCAATCATTGCTACAATTGGCAAAAAAGCCTAAATCATAAACCCTGGAGCAATTTCTACTAGAGAAAGCCTTAGATGTAGTCACATATTTACAATTTGAACAATGACCACATGGAAAACATCCATATAAGGCTTTGCCTGACAATGTAGTCTGTTTGTGTAAAGAATGTTTGCTATCACAACGCTTATAATGATTAAAATAGGATTTCAAATTTTTTCCGTTTCTATATGAAAAAGTACATCTATCCGGAATGAAATTAGCAATATTGTAATCAGATTGGAGAATATTCCAATTCCTATGAACACTATCCAGCAAACAGTTGGTGTTACGAGCATAGGTAGTAACAAATCTAAGTGTAGTTGATGTAGCAGCAGTGTTGTCTCTGTATTGAAGTAAATCTGACCTTTCCATATTGTGTACCTGGTTTTTGGCCATTGTAATATTACCAACTTTGTATCCTCGTTGTTTGAACCTGTCCGTTAAGTCCCTTTCATTCAAACAAAATGTATGTGGCTTGGAACAAATACGTTTGGCCCTTATAAACTGAGATTTAGGAATGTTCCTAGTGATATGTGGTGGATGGTAGCTGGAAGCATGCAGAACTGAATTATATTGAGGGAACTTTCTATACATTTCACTATCCAAAGTGCCATCAGGCAACTTGTGTATAAGAACATCCAAAAATGTAATGTTCTTTTTGTCATGATGTTCAGTGAATGTCAGTCCCCATTCATTGTTATTAAGATATAAAACAAAATCAGCAAGTCCAGATTCGGTTCCCCTCCAAACCAACCACACATCATCTAGGTAACGTCTCCATATGTCCATATCAGGTAGAAAAGTGTTTCTGGAGACGTCATAAATGATTATAGACTCAACATAAGCCATGAAAAGGTCAGCATATATGGGGGCAAAAGATGCCCCCATAGCTGTACCTTTAGTTTGCCAGAAACACAGATCTTTATAATAAAATACATTACATGTAAGAACATATCTGGCCATGTCAATCAAAAAGGAATTGAACAGTGGAGAATACAATTTGGCAACATCTAACCAATGTGCCAAGGCTTTCAATCCTGCCTGGTGTGGTATATTCGTGTAGAGTGCACTCACATCTAATGTACATAGAAACCAATTAGCCTCAAGTTGTGTGTCTAATATTATTTGCAGAAAGTTAGTAGTGTCCTTTAACCTAGATCTAATAGATGGTAATAGGGGTTTTAAATATTTAGTCAAAAACATAGACAATGGCTCTGTAACATAGCCCCTACCAGATACTATAGGTCTGCCCGGAGGATTAGTAACATTCTTATGGATTTTAGGTAAAAAATAGATGTATTGTGCACGAGAATCCACTATAGACAAATGTTGAAAAGTTTCATTGTTAATAATTGCCCGATCCTTGGCATCAACAAGAAAACATTTTATGCATTTGACAAATCTTAAAGTAGGATCGACAGACATATAAGAATAGTATCTGGTATCAAAAAGCTGTCTCCGAGCCTCCCTATCATAATCTGTCCAGTTTTGCACAACCACAGCCCCACCCTTATCAGCTGTAGTGATAACAATATCCTTATTATTCTGTAAATCACATATTGCCTGTCTCTCCATGAAGGATACATTGTTATATTTAACAGCAGCATCAGAACTGAAGTAGTGTAGATCTTTGAGCACACTGTTTAAAAACAGATGGACTGTGTCATGCATAGGTGGTACAAAACTGGATTTGTGGTAGGTGAATTTACCATGATCCACATTATAACCAGAATCACCAAAAATAGTCTAAGATTAAGCAATCTGCAAAAGTTGACTACATCTTGAGCAAGTGCATCTTCAGAAATCATAAACCCAGGTATAAAACTGAGACCTTTATTCAGAATAGAAATGTGTGTGGAGGATAGAACAAAATTAGACAAATTCAACACATTGTTAGATTTTACATCATTCAATTTTTCAGAGCCATTGCTAGTAGGCCTTGGATATTTTGAACCTTTCCGATGTTTACGTCCCCCCCGTCTGCGTTTAGTTCTAAAGGGACAACCCCAGGTGTTCTTTTAGGAGAGGGGGACCCCGATGCTGCCAGGGATTTGTTATCTGTGCCAGACGATGTATCATCATAAGATGAGGTGGTCCCATTATAGTTTTTGCGTAAAATAGACCTAGGTCTTTTGCGTTTCATAGTAGAAGCTGGAGGGTTATTAAACCTCACATGCTTAGTCTGATGCAAAAATGGATTTCCCCGTAAATAATCTTCCTGGTCCCTATGGAATTTCTTCATTTTTCTAGATTTCAATTCAGCATCATATTTTTTAAGGTCAACTGCTACCTTATTCAGTCTAGCTTCAAATGAAGGTTCCTTTTCAAACACCTTAAGTTTGTCCGCTAGAGCAGTAATACCTGTAAGTCCCCTATCAATTGCCCTATTGTGAAAATTTAGCAATTCAATGACAAAAGCCATAGTGGCTTCCTGTTGTATTTTGGACCAATTTTTGGTCAGTTCATCATCCATACCATTGACATGTGGGACCGTACGAATACGTAATCCTATAATGGGACCACCTCATCTTATGATGATACATCGTCTGGCACAGATAACGAATCCCTGGCAGCATCGGGGTCCCCCTCTCCTAAAAGAACACCTGGGGTTGTCCCTTTAGAACTAAACGCAGACGGGGGGGACGTAAACATCGGAAAGGTTCAAAATATCCAAGGCCTACTAGCAATGGCTCTGAAAAATTGAATGATGTAAAATCTAACAATGTGTTGAATTTGTCTAATTTTGTTCTATCCTCCACACACATTTCTATTCTGAATAAAGGTCTCAGTTTTATACCTGGGTTTATGATTTGTGAAGATGCACTTGCTCAAGATGTAGTCAACTTTTGCAGATTGCTTAATCTTAGAATATTTTTTGGTGATTCTGGTTATAATGTGGATCATGGTAAATTCACCTACCACAAATCCAGTTTTGTACCACCTATGCGTGACACAGTCCATCTGTTTTTAAACAGTGTGCTCAAAGATCTACACTACTTCAGTTCTGATGCTGCTGTTAAATATAACAATGTATCCTTCATGGAGAGACAGGCAATATGTGATTTACAGAATAATAAGGATATTGTTATCACTACAGCTGATAAGGGTGGGGCTGTGGTTGTGCAAAACTGGACAGATTATGATAGGGAGGCTCGGAGACAGCTTTTTGATACCAGATACTATTCTTATATGTCTGTCGATCCTACTTTAAGATTTGTCAAATGCATAAAATGTTTTCTTGTTGATGCCAAGGATCGGGCAATTATTAACAATGAAACTTTTCAACATTTGTCTATAGTGGATTCTCGTGCACAATACATCTATTTTTTACCTAAAATCCATAAGAATGTTACTAATCCTCCGGGCAGACCTATAGTATCTGGTAGGGGCTATGTTACAGAGCCATTGTCTATGTTTTTGACTAAATATTTAAAACCCCTATTACCATCTATTAGATCTAGGTTAAAGGACACTACTAACTTTCTGCAAGTAATATTAGACACACAACTTGAGGCTGATTGGTTTCTATGTACATTAGATGTGAGTGCACTCTACACGAATATACCACACCAGGCAGGATTGAAAGCCTTGGCACATTGGTTAGATGTTGCCAAATTGTATTCTCCACTGTTCAATTCCTTTTTGATTGACATGGCCAGATATGTTCTTACATGTAATGTATTTTATTATAAAGATCTGTGTTTCTGGCAAACTAAAGGTACAGCTATGGGGGCATCTTTTGCCCCCATATATGCTGACCTTTTCATGGCTTATGTTGAGTCTATAATCATTTATGACGTCTCCAGAAACACTTTTCTACCTGATATGGACATATGGAGACGTTACCTAGATGATGTGTGGTTGGTTTGGAGGGGAACCGAATCTGGACTTGCTGATTTTGTTTTATATCTTAATAACAATGAATGGGGACTGACATTCACTGAAAATCATGATAAAAAGAACATTACATTATTGGATGTTCTTATACATAAGTTGCCTGATGGCACTTTGGATAGTGAAATGTATAGAAAGTTCCCTCAATATAATTCAGTTCTGCATGCTTCCAGCTACCATCCACCACATATCACTAGGAACATTCCTAAATCTCAGTTTATAAGGGCCAAACGTATTTGTTCCAAGCCACATACATTTTGTTTGAATGAAAGGGACTTAACGGACAGGTTCAAACAACGAGGATACAAAGTTGGTAATATTACAATGGCCAAAAACCAGGTACACAATATGGAAAGGTCAGATTTACTTCAATACAGAGACAACACTGCTGCTACATCAACTACACTTAGATTTGTTACTACCTATGCTCGTAACACCAACTGTTTGCTGGATAGTGTTCATAGGAATTGGAATATTCTCCAATCTGATTACAATATTGCTAATTTCATTCCGGATAGATGTACTTTTTCATATAGAAACGGAAAAAATTTGAAATCCTATTTTAATCATTATAAGCGTTGTGATAGCAAACATTCTTTACACAAACACACTACATTGTCAGGCAAAGCCTTATATGGATGTTTTCCATGTGGTCATTGTTCAAATTGTAAATATGTGACTACATCTAAGGCTTTCTCTAGTAGAAATTGCTCCAGGGTTTATGATTTAGGCTTTTTTGCCAATTGTAGCAATGATTGGGTTGTTTACCTTGCTACTTGCCATTGCGGAGCATTCTATATAGGGCAGACATCTCGCCCACTAAGATCACGGATTTCAGAACATATGAGCAATATTAAACACAAAAAAATAACAAATGCTTTGTACAAACACCATTTAATGCATCCCACTGCGGAGTTTAATTTTATGGTTATTGATGTTATTCATGGGAATCGCTTGAATAAAACTGAATGGCATAATATCTTAAATAATAAAGAAAAAAAGTGGATCATCAAGTTAGGGGGTTTATTCCCACCTGGACTTAATGAATATTTATGAATGTTCAACCAATGGGAAATGGCTCTATAATATTTAAACAGCATGTTTTTTGTGTGGTGCTTTTATACACTGAGGAAGGCTGTGTCTGTCCAGCCGAAACCGGTTTGTCTGCTGTATGTATTTGTGAATACAAATTTCTCTTGAAGTCAATTTTGCTGGCTCTTTGTGGTTTGTGCTGTTCTGGAATAGATTGCCCATACATGTCAAACAGAGTGCCTCTTTGGCCCTCTTCAAAAGGAACCTTGATGATTGGATGGGAGAAAGGAAATTCAACCTGGGGATCACGTCAGTCGCCCTGATAGACAAGGGTCCAGGGAAGTAAATAGTGTAGGAAGAAATAGCCAGGGAATTGTTATGGCTAGGCTTGTATGGCCCTAGGGCTGATAGCCTAGTTCAAGCCTATGAACAGCCTTCAAGTTTTAGTAGTCATTGGCCTTCTAAGAATTGGTCCTTTCCTACCTCTTCCAGACCTTCTCAGTTCAAACTCAGATCCAGCAGAGTACCCAGGCTTCATTCCCAGGGGACGCACAGGACTAAGCAGTGGGGGGCCTCCATTTCCAAATTTGGGAGTAATAAAACTCTCCCCTATGGTAAACTGTCTCAGTGACTTCTTTTTAAAACTTCCAAGCACTTCTCAACTGACTGCCCCTTTGGGGGGAAAGATTGCACTTCATGCAAAGAACTGGGGATTCATTACCCAGGCAAATGGGTTTTTAATTTAGTGTCCCAAGGATACAGATTTCACTTCCACATGTCACCAACTCCAAGTGGTTGGTCGAATCTACCTCCAAAGCAGTGGGGAGAGGCCCAAAAGCAAGTACTCTCTCTCTTAAGCATAGGGGCTATTCAGTTGGTACCAGAAGAGAAAAAGTGACAAGGTTTCTACTCGAGATTTTTCCTGGTACCCAGAGAAGACAATTCATGGTGTCCTATCCTGGACCTGCCTACTCTAAACACCTTTTTGGTGATTCCAAAATTCAAGATGCTGACTCTTCACCAGTTGCTTCCTATGCTAAGCAAAGATGCCTGGTTGGCAACACTAAATTTAAAGGAAGCATACCTGCACATCCCAATCAGGGAATCTTGCAGAAGATACCTATGCTTCAAAGCAGGCTACACGCACTATCAGTTCTCTGCACTACCCTTTGGCTTATCTACTGCACCCAGGGTGTTCACAAAGTGCCAAGCTCCAGTTATTGCATTTTGCAGGCAAAGAAATATTTAAATATACCAGTATCTGGACGATTGTCTAATTCAGGCAGAAAAACAGGACTTACTTTTGAATCATCTGGCTTTTGTACAGAGGGTGCTAACTTGTCTGGAGTACACCATAAACGAAAAGAAATCACACCTGGTACCCTGTCAACAAATTATATTCCTGGGAGCAGGCTTGAATACAACTTCCCAGATGGCTTTCCTCACGCCAGAGAAACAAATTCACTTGACAACCTACTTCAAACAAGTGGTCACAAAAACCCTGCTATCTGCAAGGCAAATACTACAAGCCTTGGGGTTCATGGCCTCCTGCATTCTTCTAATTCCATATGCAAGACTGCATATGAGGAAACTACAATGGTATCTAAAAAGCCTATGGTGTCAACATTCTCAGGATTTAGAAGCAATGATTCCTATCATCCCTTGTCTATGTCTAGAGTTCCTTTGGTGGGCAGAGGCCTGCCACCAAAACAAGGGACTACCATTCACACTACCCCCTGCCACCCAAACCCTAACAGACGCATCAGACCATGCATGGGGGCAGCGCACCTAGCAGGGAAGTGCATTCAAGGCAAATGGAACCCAATTCAAATGCACCTTCACATCAGTTGTAAAGAAATGTTAGCTGTACAGAATGCTCTGACAGCCTTCAAGGACCACTTTCTTCCAGGACAGTTAATGGTAAAGACGGACAAATACCACTGTTATGTGGTACATAAACAAGTAGGGGGGGTAAACATTCTTACCCCCCCCCCTGCAGACTAGCCATGGCATTGTGGAACATAGCCTTGAGCTACCAAGTACATCTGCAAGCACAATTCCTGCCAGGAAAACTAAATACACTGGCAGATGGACTAAGCAGAACCCTCATGGACCCACACGAGTGGAAACTGGAACCAAGGATTTTCAACATGTTGACATGCAAATGGGGGAGCCCAGATATAGACCTGTTTGCCTCCCCCCAAAACTATCAATTGGAAAAATTTTGTGCAAGGACTCCCCACAGACCAGCTTGGAAAGTGGATGCTCTGTCCTTCAGCTGGAAAAACCTATCAGTTTATGCCTTTCCTCCTCTGCCTCTACTCTCCAAAGTACTACTAAAGATCAAACAAGACAAACCAAGGATGATTTTGATTGCACCAGCCTGGCCACGCCAACACTGGTGTACCCCCTCCTGTGAAGTGTGTCACTGTTGGGCCCCATGGCGCCTGCCTCAGACTCCTATCCTGCTGTCTCAGCAGGAGAACCAGATTCTGCACCCTCAGCTTCAAACACTGAACCTAGCACCCTGGCTAATCACCTAAGCTCTCCTTTACCATCCCTCAGCAAACCAGTGATGGATGTCATTTTAGAGGCAAGGAGGCCTAGTACTAGAACATCTTATGCTGAAAAATGGAAAAGATTCTGTGCCTGGAACCAATCTCTAGGGATGAGCACAGCAGTGCCCAATTTACCTCAGATTTTACAATACTTAACTGAGATGCTTCACAAGGGCCTGTCTTTTTCCTCAATAAAAATTCACGCCTCAGCCATTTCAGCTCATTATAATACAGAACCTCCCCTCTTCTCTCTTCCACTGCTCAAGCAGTTCCTCAGACCACCCAGGAGAGATCCAACTCCAGCCTGGGACCTTATCTTTGTATTAGAGAAACTCATCCTTCCTCCTTTCGAGCCAGCTGCTACAGCAGATTTAAAATTCCTTTCTTGGAAAACAGCTTCCCTTTTAGCCATCACTTCAGCAAGAAGGGTATCTGAATTACAGGCTCTTATGGCAGTGGAGCCTTTCATCATCTTTCATATGGACAGGATGTCCCTCAGGACCAATCCCTTTCATGCCAAAGGTGGTATCCAGTGTGGCCTTTAATCAGTTTATTCATTTGCCTACCTTCTTTCCTAATCCACAGAACAAAGGGAAATTGATACTGCACTCCTTAGATGTGCACAGACAACTTAGAAGGTCTAAACCTCAAAGGAAATCTGAACAACTGCTGGTGGTATTTGCTGCAGGGACAGATGGGAGGGCTATTTCAAAGCGAACTATCTCCAAATGGATAGGTCATTGCATTCACTTCTGCTATAAGCACCATGGAAAGCCTATCCCACAGGGGATCAGATCCCATTCAAGCAGGGCTTCATCTACCTCTACAGCCTTTCTCAGAGATGTACCCACCAGGGACATCCTAGAAGCTGCTACCTGGAGTTCTGTACATACTTTCACCAAGCATTACCATTTGCCAATTTTCTCTAAATCCAGAGCTGGCTTTGCCACTGCAGTTTTGCAGGGCCTTATAGCTGGTCCTAATGCTATCTAAATTCCTCCTCCCATCCTTAGCTTTGGGAATCTACCCAAATGTAATGACTGCAACAGTGAAACAAGAAGAATATAGTACAGTTGTGTACACTTACCATAAATGTAGATGTTCGAGTGTATTCACTGTTGCGATCCTGGTTACCCTCCCTCCAGCCCCCTGACATCTTTTGGCTATACCTCTTCTCTCCTTTTCAATGCTTAAAAGCTTTTTGGTGTATTTGCTTTTTTGTTTGAGGTATAACCTTGTATATTTATAGATTTAATTGCTTCCCAGTGGGGTGGGGGGTGGGGGGGGCACCTGACATCTGGGGCAAGAAAAACTGATGTAATGATGTCGGCTGCATGTTTTATACCCCTGATGATCTAACGTCATGGAAGAAGAGACAGCAGCTGATGCAGGACCCAAGACTTTGTTAATCAGGCCGACTGAGGGCTACCTGCAAGCAGATAACCTAAATGTAATGACTGCAACAGTGAATACACTCAAACATCTACATTTATGGTAAGTGTATACAACTGTACTTTCCCCCTTCTACAGTCTCATTTGTGGCATCCACCCTGGGTGCTCGATCCAATTCCGGATCTGCTATCTCATCCTTCTCTTCTGCTGCTCCTGACTCTTCAGACCCTACATCTGACAGAGTGGTATGTCCACTTCCAGTGATTTTGGCCAAGTCCAGGCTAGCTTCATCCATGAAGGAGATTATTCTTGCTTCCAAGAGGTCTTCTACCAGAAAAGTTTATTCCAGTAAATGGAAGAGGTTTGCGATTTGGGCAAAGAATAGGAATTTAGACCCCCTATTCCCAAAATACTTGTCTTCTTGACCTCTCTCTTTAAAGAAGGAGCTAGTTTTTTCCACTATTAAGGTACAGTTGGCAGCCATTTTAAATTTTCACCATGGTGGTGATTCGACCTTTTCTCCACTCCTCTGCAAGGCCTTTTTAAAAGGGATTTTTCTGTTAAGGCCTCCCGTTAAACATCCTTCTCCTCCGTGGGATTTGACTTTGGTGCTTCGGGCTTTAACAAAATCTCCCTTTTATCCAGCAGCTTCATGCGATATTAAATTTTTCAACTGGAATACTGCTTTTTTAGTGGCAATTACTTTGGCAAAGAGAGTCTCGGAGCTGCAAGCTCTTACGGTCAAGCCACCCTATTTAATTTTCCATAAAGATAAAACATGATCCATCCTTCATGCCTAAAGTGGCTTTATCAGTGAATATCAACCAATGTATTCACTTACCAGTATTTTCCCTAACTTTTCCAATAAAGGGGAATATATTCTGCACACACTGGATGTTCGTCAACTTCTCTTTTATTTATATCAAACACGAGAATTTAGGTGTTCAGGCCAACTATCTGTGGCCTTGTCTGTTAATAGAAAAGGCAGGGGTATTGCGAAAGCCACAATTTCCCGTTGGATTTTGCAATGCGTTTCCTTTATTTATTCTTCAGAGGGTAGTTCCTTAGCCACACCAGTGAGGGCTCTTTCAACCAGGGCAGTTTCTACTTCCATTGCCTTTGCAGATTGTTGGTCTTTAGATGACATTTGTGCGGCAGCAATGTGGTCTTTTCCCCACACATTTGTTTCCCAATATAAGTTGGATTTGATTTCCAGAGGAAGGGCTTCATTTGGCTCCACAGTTCTTCGGCATGTCCTTCCTTGAGAGACCTCCCAAGATTTAGGTAGCTGGGGATTCTGACCCTAACATGAGGAATGATGACTAGATAACATCAGATTTATAGTTATATACTTACCATAACTTGGCATCTGTGTTATCTGTAGTCACCATTCATCACAATCACACCCTCCAGCCCCCTGCCTGGAAGATTGGTTGGATTTGGAGGTTCTATTTGGTTTCTATGTTTTATCTGTCTTCCTTCCTTGTGAAAACTCAATCTAAGGGAGCGTAAGGCAACAGAGCATTATGGAGGGGGGGGGGGGGGCTTGAACAAAGCTGTGTTCTGATTATGCCAACTCGGATCCAATATCTGATCCAAGACCCTAACATGATGAATGGTGACTACAGATAACACAGATGCCAAGTTATGGTAAGTACATAACTATAATTGTGCTGGTTGTTACTATTGTGCACTTGGAAAGGTAGTCCAGTACCCAGTTTGCTATTGGCTTCTCAAATATATTTACTAGGCAGGAAACTGTGCTTATAAGGCTATGTTGGGAAGTACACTGGGCATTACAACTTAAAGAAATATTGAGGCTCCTTCTCTTCCAGATTTTAGGTTCTATTCATGGAGGAGGGAGAGCTTAATGATACACAAGAGTAATTTGGAGAAGTAGCTGTCCTTAACTTTCATGACTGTAGGATGCATAAAGTTAGTCAGGAATTGTTGCCTAGTAGTAGTTTTGCAGAAGCTGAATGGTGGATGGTCTTTGTTCTCTTTCCCAGGGGATAACTGCAGGGGTGTAGACAGGTAGAGGTTTTGGTCTTGGGGCAGCTCTGTTGTTCATGCAGCATGTTGGCCCTGACTGAAGAATCCTTGACCAATCTGGAATTTGAGTAAATATTTACTGTAGGTGTTGTCTTATCTCTGTCCATCGGCTTATTGATCTCACAACAGAATATATGCAGTCTAAACATCAGTATTGAGTGATGCCTCTGACGTGTAATTTTTTATTTTTTTTATTTTGTTTATTGCCGTTTTGGCCAAGTTATGAAAGTACATAGCTCTGTATTGCTAATGGTTGTATGTTGACTGCTGTGCCAACGATTCAAATTTGCGTAGCAGACCTGGGTTTGGTAGAAGTCAGATAAGGGTAGTGGAGCAAGCAGCTGACTGTGACTTGCCTGCTGTGGGAGAGTGATGTTGTAGGACCAGTACATTAGGATTAGCTTCATGCAGAGACTAGGGAAACAGACTTCCCAAGTTAAAGGCTCCCAGGATAGTATAATGTTGCAACACGTATTTTGAATGTTTGTGGAGGCACATATGCATGGCACTCAAAAAACCTAACACCACATGCATTAAACTTTTCATCCCCAGTCTATGAAACATTGACATCTTAGACTCAGCGGAGGAGCTATGACCCTGGGAATTCTCTGGATCCAAAGGAACTCTGAGCAGACATTGGAGCATAAAAGCTGTTGGCACCAAGACATCTGAAAACGGGGGTGTCTGAGACGTGGCTTCCTAATGCCTATGTGAAACTTAGAGGAGCTATGTGTGGTGAAATCCTTGGAGAGAAGGTGCCATCTCCATAGGGGAATGAAACCTGGGAAGAACCTGTAAGATCCCTTGCCACTGGGAGCTGATCCACCAGCCTTATTACCCTGACTTCTGTCAGACTCCTGGAAGAACAAACAGAGAGTGCTGATGGGGATTTGGGTCCATCTATGAAAGGGCCTGGCACGTGCCCCACAAAGGGATCCACTGAGGGGGAATACCTAGTCCTGGGTATGGAAGATAGTCTTGGTTCCAAAGATATAGACTGTACCATGGAAGGGACGGCACCGAGGGAGGAGCTGGCACCTGAGCAGTCGGCGCAATAATTGTAGGCACTGAAACCTTTGTTGCAGTGCTGCTCATCTTAAGTCGGCACCGTAGCTTTTTTGATACTTAGCTTCAGTTCTTCTGAGTGTGAGGAAACCAAAGATGTAGGTCTCTTGGATGGCAGAGCCAAAGGGGACACCTGCACCAAGAGACTCTTCTTCCCATGATCAATTAAAGATGGTGAAGACGCATAAAGTTTAGATTTCCTGACTGAGCAAAGCCTCATCAAAGGATGTTTTAATCAGTCCTGTCGCTCGTCTAGTCAGGATGTAATAGACTAATCTTTGTGGGTCCTGTTCAAGCAGCTTTATTATGTGCAAACACTTCAGGATCGGGGCTTAATGACTTTAACTTGGATAAACTTGTATATAAACTTGTATACAAACTAGCTATTACTTTCATACATGCTCACTGTCTGGCTTCACTCTCAAAATGACACAGAAGCTAGCATTTGCTTGCTATTTATATGCACGTTCAGTCCTTGAAATGCTTCTTAAAGGTACAGCGCACACACTCTGTTCTATAGTCTCCCAGTATTGACAATGTCAGTTGATATGCAATCAATACAAATAATTCTTTGTCATGCATTTATACAGAACTAGATGCACACATACAATTATGTCCAAGTCGCTGTGTATTTCACACTAGGTCTGGAAATACAACCAAAATCGTGTGACACAAAATTTAGAATTAGATTTAGTAACTGGGACCGTCTGTACTGAATGTTCAACCATGGGGACATCAGGAACATCATCAGGAGTGGAAGTAGAAGTTAAAACATGTTCTGCAACAGGAACATTGTCTGGATTGCTCTGAGATCTAGAGTCTGTATCACTGGAACAATGCTAAGATATCGATTCTGATACAGGAAAAGATTTCAGCAATTTCTCCTGTATTCCACACCCTCAGATTCTACAAAGTAGGATGTTGGCTTAGTGCATATACCTATTACTTGACCAATCCAGTCGAAACCTTTCGCTGTTTGTATCCTCACTCTCTCTCCTTCTTTCAGTGGGTGAAGAAATCTGCTCAATTTGTCATAACTGGACTTCTGGAAAAAACGCTTCCTGAATAATTGGGCTCTAATGGTTCTGTTGTTGTTAGCTTTAGGCCTAAACAAACTGGAACTAATAGGCAATGGTGTTCTGGTTTTCCTGGAGTGAAGTCTCTGAGCAGATGAGCCAAGTATATCGTCACAGGGTATGTTTCTGAGATTAAGTAAATTCAAAAAGTCATCAGTATTGTCACACTTTGACCTTTCAAGTAGTTGCTTTGCACTCCGTACTGCACGTTCAGCTATTCCATTTGACTGTGGATATTCTGGTCTACCAGTAACATGTACAAAGTCCCATTCTCTTGCAAACTTCTGTCCGAAACAACTTTGTGTGTACTACCATGGACTGAGAAATGACGTTTCAACTTAGTGATAACAACACTGGACGTTAGATTAGGTAGTAAATCAGTCTCAAACCATTTTGAATAAGAGTCTACCAATACTAGGTAATGCTGATTGTTCCACTCGAATATATCAGTGGCTACTGTTGACCAAGTTAATTCAGGAACTTGACTTAGCTGAAGTGGTTCTCTTTCCAAATGCGGTTTAGTACTATTGCATATTGAACAAGAAGAAAGTACTTTGTCAGTGTCTTTTACTTGAGAAGGCCAAAATACTAGTCCTCTCGCTCTTCTTTTGGTAGATTCGGGACCTGGGTGACCTCAATGGAAAGTCTGGATATATTCATGTTGTAAGGAAGCAGGAATAACAATTTTAGGACCTTTGAAAATAATGCCATCTTCCATCAACATCTCATCTCTGTAAGGAAAATAAGTTTGCACTTCAGGTGGTATGCTAGATTGCTTTGACGGCCATCCAGCATTAATGTAGTGGTTGAGCTGACATCTCAAGAATAGCTGCTTGCTTGGATGGGTCTGGTCTCAAGCCAGTGCTGGTAAATAAATTACCTACATATATGTAACTTCTGGTAGTCTGAGTTTGCACTTTAGAGGTTTGAGCTTTAAGTTCACTTCATGTGGTTTGTCTTAGAAGTCTCAAGGTTTCTGTCATGCTCTGCTTCACCATTGCCTCAAACCAATAAATCATCTACTATTGTAGCACAAGGATAACCTGAAAAAAATTGCTGCATTGCATGTTGGAAGACTTCACTTACAGAATTTATTCTAAATGGCATGCTTAGGAATCTATATCTGCCAAACAGGGTACTGAAAGTAGTCAGTAATGAGAATTTGCGATCAAGCATCACTTGCCAAAATGTACTTTTTGCATCCAAGACAGAAAAAACAGTGGCATTCTTTAATAGGTTCATAGGTAGGCACTAGGCTATCTGCCCAAAGGCATTTATAAGCCTAACCGGAATGTGTTGGCTTTCACCGCCCCCTTAGATTAGTTCCCTGTGCCTGTGTCCAGCAGAGCCATTGAAGTGATCCCTGGAGTAAACTTTGTTTCCCATCCACTCATCAAAGTTTCTCTTGAAGAGGGTTAGTGAGGAGCTCTGCCTAATGTAGATTTGAATCTTGTTCCAGAGCATGGGATTGCTCTGGGACAGGAATCTATCCCTCCAGCACATCCTATTTATTGTTGTGGTGAGGTTTAGATTCCTGGAGCTTGTGGCATGAGGGGATATGGTTTTCTTTAGGTGGAGCATGTCCATCAGTTCTGGGTTGGACATAGCCTTTTATGTCAGGCAGAGACCATCTCTGAGTAGGCTGTATGCAACCGAGTGTAGCTGGAGTTGCTTCAGTCGAGCTGCATAAGGGCATCTGCTTGAGGCCAGTGATCCTCTTGATGAGGTACTTCTGTGGACTTTCCAGTTGTTGCAGGTGTCTTGGAAGGTAAATTTCAAATGGGGCATTGTACTCTATGATGGGTCTGATGAGTGATGCGTAGAGGGACCCAATGATCTCTTTCGATTTGGATCCAAACCCTTTTGTGATTAGGTGGGCCATATAGAAGGATTTTCTAACCACTTTGACAATGTGATTTTCAAAGGAGAGGTTACTATCTACTTGGGTCCCCAGTTCCCTTATTACATCTTCCGTATTTAGGGGGCTACCACCTATGTGGTAGTTTGTGGGTACTTTGTTTTTTTCCAAAGGGGATGACTATGCACTTTTTGGCATTTAGCTTGAGGCCATGGTTTTGACACCAGGTATCTGTCTTAGTGAAACCCTTTTGGAGGATGTCTGTGCCTGGAACCAAACTCAAGGGATGGCCGCAGCAGCGCCCAATTTACCTCAGTTTCTTCAATACTTAACTGAGATGCTTCACAAGGGCCTTTCCTTTTCCTCCATCAAAATTCACACCTCAGCCATTTCAGCTCATTACAACACAGAACCACCCCTCTTTTCTCACCCACTGTTCAAGCAGTTCCTTAGAGGGGCCAAAAACTTAAGACCACCCAGGATAGCCCTAACTCCAGTCTGGGACCTTATTTTTGTATTGGAAAAACTCACCCTTCCTCCTTTTGAGCCAGCTGCAACTGCAGAGTTAAAATTCCTTTCTTGGAAAACAGCTTTCCTTTTAGCAGTTACTTCAGCAAGAAAGGGCATCTGAATTAAAGGCCCTTATGGCAGTGGAGTCTTTCATCATCTTTCATTTGGACAGGGTGTCCCTCAGAACGAATCCCTCTTTCATGCCCAAGGTGGTATTCACTGTGGCTCTTAATCAGTCCATTCATTTGCCGACCTTCTTTTCTAATCCACCAAACAAAGGGGAATGGATACTGCATTCCTTAGATGTGCACAGACAACTTAGATTTTACTTAGACAGAACTAAACCTTAAAGGAAATCTGAACAACTGCTGGTAGCATTTGCTGCAGGGGCAGAGGGGAAGGCTATTTCAAAGCAAACCATTTCTAAATGGATAGGCCATTGCATTAATTTGTCCTATAAGCACCATGGAAAACCTACCCCACAGGGGTTTAGACCTCGTTCAACCAAGGTTGCATCTCCCTCTACAACCTTTCTCAGAGGTGTCCCTACCAGACATCCTAGAAGCTGCTACCTGGAGTTCTTTACATACTTTCACCAAGCATTACCATTTGCCAATTTTCTCTAAATCCAGAGCTGGCTTTGCCACTGCAGTCTTGCAGGGCCTTATAGCTGGTCCTAATGCCATCTAAATTCCACCTCCCATCCTTAGCTTTGGGAATCTACCCAAATGTGATGACTGCAACAATGAAACACAAAGAACATAGTACAATTGTGTACACTTACCGCAAATGTAGATGTTCGAGTGTATTCACTGTTGCAGTCTTGGGTACCCTCCCTCCAGCCCCCTGACTTCTTTTGGCTATATCTCTATTCTCCTTTACTTATACTTAATAGCTTTTTGGTGTATTTGCTTTTTTGTTGGAGGTATAACCTTATATATATATTTATTTGCTTCCCATTAAGGGGGGCACCTGACATCTGGGGCAAGAAAAACTGATGTAATGGTGTTGGCTGCATGCTTTATACCCCTGACTACCTGACGACACGGAAGATGAGACAGAAACTGACGCAGGACCCAAGACTTTGATAATCAGGCCGACTGAGGGCTGCTGCAAGCAGGTAACCCAAATGTGATGACTGCAACAGTGAAATACACTCGAACATCTACATTTATGGTAAGTGTACACAACTGTACTTTACCCTCCCTCCAGCCCCCTGACTTCTGTTGACTATACCTCTATTCTTGCTTACTGTGCTTAAAGCTTTCTGGTGTATTTGCTTTTTGTTGGAGGTGTAACCTTGTATATAATTGCTTCCCATTATGGGGGCACCTAACATCTGAGGCAAGAAAAATTGATGTAATGGCGTTGACTGCATGCTTTATACCCCTGACTACCTAACATAATGGAAGATGAGACAGCAACTGACGCAGGACCCAAGACTTTGATAATCAGGCCGACTGAGGGCTACCTGCAAGCAGATAACCCAAATGTAGTGACTGCAACAGTGAATACACTCTAACATCTACATTTATGGTACGTGTACACAACTGTAATTTTTTCCTCTGCAATATTGGTTTTCAGCTGTAAGTAACATATTTGAAGTTGGCAATCTGCATTTCATTGTACTGGCCATCAGTAATTGAGCTAATGGAGTATTCCTATAATCCAAATTTGCAAGATGACAGTCTGAGATATTGCTACATACATTTCTCATTCTTCAGTGGATAATTCTCCCCACTTGTCCATCAGAGTGAGGATTGTGTGGACTGGACAATACAAGTTTGAATTCCCAGTCATGCAGAAGTATCTTTCATCTTGAAAAGATAGGTTTCAGTGCAGTAGTCAGACTTGTGCCTGCCAGTTTCATCATTTTGGGGAGTGTAACAGAATAATGGCCAGACATGGCCACTTCACTATTCTCAGATTTGCTTTATGTCTTTTCAGTTGATTAGGAACTCTCTTATTTTGTTAGCTTTGAACATTAGGCCTCGGACACAACTTATTTCTTAACTGATTTAAAAATAAGGTAGAAAATCTTGCCTTAAAGATGATTTTTGCTCTGGCAGTGCTTTTCGTTTTAATGTCTTTCAACAGCTGCATTTCTGTCAGTATCACTCAAAGAATCTTCTTTTTTTTTCTAGAACTAATTAAGGCTTCTCCAGTAAATATGTTATAATTAGGATAGTTCCTTGCCTGAAGTGTGTTTGACTTTCATATCAAAGTTTTTTAGATTGACATCTGAGTTGATGAAGAACAATTGAGTTCTAGGTTCAAAATGAAATAAGAATACATTAAACATATGTGTCAAGGTTGTGGTGTGCTTTGGTACTCATTTTTAGTTTACTTTAAGTTAGTGAGTTGAGTCTCTGGTAGTAAGTATGTTAAAGTATTATCTTCCTCGTTCTTAGAAGTGTTGTGTCCAGTCATTTTCAGAGGAAACCATTTTGAAATATTGGGATCTGGAATGTTGATTGCTGTAATGTGTAGACTGAATGGCTGAAAATTTGGAATTGCATACAAGTCCAAGATTGCCATTGGTTGGAGTATTCGCTTGTCCCCAAGATAATGACGATTTTGGAGTTAGTTTAAATATATTTGCAGGTACATGGGGGCTTGCCTTCCTGGAAAAAAAACATGTCTAAAGGAGAAAAATAATCAATATTTGTTTTTCTACTGCATTTTCGGTGTTTGTTTAGCTCGTTAGAAGTTGGCATTGCAAATCCTAACATTGCAGTAGGCAGCAATTTTCTGAATGTGATTCACACAGGATTGTGGTATGTTTTATCTGAACAATTTTACTACAGGCATATTCAGTATATGTTCACATACAAGCACTGTTGCTGGCAATTCCTTTCCTGTCTGAGCACATCTGCTGTACATAAGTAAATGATCTTTACGTATGGATAGATGATCTGTTCTTTTGTAAGATGACAGCTCCATCCCTGAGACAACTTTTCAGTGGTAGTCAATGAGCAGTGCAGTTATTTTAATGGGATCCTGTAGGCCAGTGCAGATGCAGTTTTTTAAACAACATTAACCAAGTAACCATACCCATTCACCCATTACTGGCTGTAATCATTTCTAATGACATCCAAGCATTCCATGCATTTAAGGCTCTATTTATCTTTATCTCTGAGAGCTATTGGCACTTTCATAAGGGTGTGACCCACTGGTATAACATTGAGCTTTATTTCTAATATTCTCATGAGAAGTTTTCTAACACTGTGATAAATCTGCACAGTCATGTAGGGTGTAATTACTGTGGTTTTGTATGTTTTTTGATGTTTCTCTGAGATTGTATGATTGATTCTGTGCAGATGCAGTCTTTGTTTTGTGGGACATTTTTTTATGATTCCTAGTTTGTCAGAAATCACATTTATTTATTATTTGTTTTACATTTGTTAAACAGGGGTGTCTGAGCCGAAAAGGCCCTTTTTCAGCAGAGGCCCGGTGAGAAAAGCTCCACACAGAAAAATTACAGATACATTTGGATATTTAGAAATGATAAGTATACACACAAATTACAATAGGTGTGTTTTTACAGTGATATGCAGCACATCAATAGATTTGTGGTGTACAGCTGAAATTGGGAACATAGGTAGAATACATACATAGTACACAGGTACAAGTACATACATTGTACATCAGCCAGTGTTTGTAAGAGTGACAACTATTATCAAGTACTCTAGGTTTAGTATGTGTAAATTATCCGCTTTCACTAGTCTAGGGAGCAGTCATGGCACTGCCAACTTTGCTTGAGATGTTGCCTAATGAGGTTTTTAAAGGAGGCTTTGGACAATGTGTTTTGTATGCTAGTGGAGAGAGAGTTCCATTTTTTTAGCCACTGAACTATATATATAGTGCGTCTCCAAAGCTGTTGTAGCTGTTGGTGACTTCTAGTAGTAGTTTGCTTGATGATCTAAGAGACCTTTTGGCTGAGTGATGATGTACTAGGTTTTTGAGGGCAGGACACTTATTGGGGAGGTAATAGATTGAATGACAGAGGCAGAGCTGATTGTAGATTAGGAGGTTGGTCAGTTCAAGCCAGTGGAGCTGTCTCAAAGCAGTACAGTGATGAGTTCTATATGAGCAATTTGCAGCAAAGTGGGCAGTTCTGTTATAGCAAGCTTCCATTTTGCTTAGTTCAGATGTTCTACGTGTTTCACTGTTGCAGTCATCACACTTGGGCTATTTGCCTGCAGGTAGCCCTCAGTCGGCCCGAATACCAGAGTCTTGGGATTTCTGCTTCGGATTCTGTCACCTCTTCCATGACGTCAGGTCGTCAGGGGTATAAAACATGCAGCCGACACCATTACATCAGCTTTCGTTGCCGCGTGGGAGCCTGAAGCAGTTTGCAAGTGCCAGTCGGCCTCTACCTGAAGTTTTCGTTTATCGAGTTTCAAACCTGAAGTCTTCTAAAGCTAAGTACCCCATTGGGGATCCTTTTTTCTTGCTCTAACCAATGTCAGAAAAAGGTAGTTGTCTTGCCTGTGGAAAGCAAATACCTCACAGAGATTTTCATTCTTACTGCGTCACCTGTTTAGGCCCAGGCCACAACGTTCCTCGCAGTCGATTATGTGGCTTGTTTAACGCCCGAACTATTCATCGTTGGGCTATCTTTGCCGCTAAATTCTTTCGCTCTCATTCTCCGTATTCCGAAATGGCTTCAATAAGCCGTCCGACTACTGATGATCTGAAAAAATGTAAGGATAAAGACAGAGACGGACCCCATAGGTCCAAAACTGCCGATGACACTTCCGTTCAGCTAGTCCGCCTGTACTCAGTGAGGCACCTTTGCAGCCCCTGATACTCACTTTTACAGGTTCGCAGGCCTCTGCTGAGACCCTTTCAGAGTCCAGTATGCCACGAGATGCTTCTTCCAACTACGGAACCTGCGGATGTCTCTTCCTTGGATGGGACAGGAGCCGCTGTGCAGGCACCGGCTTCTGAGGGTGTATTCTGACCTTCCGATGTTCGTATTAAACCGACAACTTAACAACTTTGTTTTTGTCTAAAACTACCGAGTTTCTCAGGGCCAGAGTTCGCACTATGCCTAGAAAACCAATGACCAAAGCGAATGCTCAAGCTCCCATGCCACAGAAACAAATGTTTAGAATGGCTGAAGACCTTATAACTTTAATTAGGGGAAGCCAGCCTTCCCACTCTAAAAGATAAAGAATTGATTTTTCTTCTGATTCTGCAGACCATGTGTCCGATGACTCTGATCCCTCTGATTACCAAGACACATACCCTTATCTACCTATGAGGATTCAGATGCAGAGGACTCCATTCCCTCTGCCTCCCCTCCAGAGGACTTTTCTTTTGGTGAATCCTTGCATACCTTAAGAGAGCATTTCCGCTGGGAATGCCAGGACTACCCTCAGTCCAAAAAGAGACTCAGAGAATTTTTAGACTTGCCTCAGCACAGGCCTCTAGCTATACCCCCTGTCCTGGACATTGTAGATGATGTCCTCATGGAATCCAGTCTTACTCCTGATACTTTACCACCAGCTCCAGAAAGCCTGACCGGTACTACAGAGTACCCAACTCTTACAAATTTCTCTTTAAGAATCCCACTGCAGATCCAGAGACCATTTCCCAGGGACCTAAAGGCATTAAGGCTACTACAGCCAAAAACCCTACCCCTTTGGACAGGGATTCTAGAGCTTTAGACAGATAAAATAAGAAGGTATATACCACTGCAACTCTTGCCATCAGGGCTTTGAATTGCCATTTTCACATGATGATATACCAGCAGCATATTATGGAACTAATTAAACAAAAAAAAATTGTTGCCTTCAGATTGTACAGAAAATAAAGATTTACAAAAGTTAATGCATTCTGCAAACCAAGTTAGTAAACATACTTTGCAGTGTGGTTTTTAGGCTTTAGAAGCATCTTGCAGGGCTGCTGTCACCAGGTCTGTACTGAGAAGGCATGCTTGGCTGAAGGAACAAATCTTGCCAGACCATGTCAAAGCAAAATTACTAGATGCTCCATTAAACCAGGAACGTTTGTTTGGCACAAAAGCAGAAGAAGTTCTTAAAAAGATGGAGGAAAAAGCTAAATCTATGCAAACTGTTAAAGATTTCTTACAGGTATAGCCACCTAGATTCAGTAGGCATTGGCCTTCCAAAAACTGGTCCTTTCCAGTTCCTCCCAGGCCTTTTCAGTCCAAACCCAGAGGCAACAGACCACCAAGACTACAGTCTCAGGGTATGCAGAGATCTAAACAATGGAGTGCTCCTACCTCAAAAACAGAGTGGTAAGCCACTCCTTTATAGAAAAAGTTCACAGTGACTTGACTATCATCTTTCCCAGCCTTGCCCAAGTACTTTCACCCCTAGGAAGAAAACCCACCCTGCATGCAAAAAACTGGATGTCCATTACCAAGGACCAATGAGTCCTAAACATTGTATCCCAGGGATACAGATTCTACTTCCACTTATTGCCAACCCCAAGTGGGTTGGCAGACCTTCCTCCAAACCAGTGGGCAGTGCCTCAAAAGCAAGTACTTTCTCTTATTAGTGTCAGAGCTATTCAACCTGTTCCAGTAGAGCAAAGTGGAGAGGGTTTCTACTCCAGACTGTTCCTGGTGCCCAGAAAAGAGAGCTCTTGGTGCCCTATCCTGGATCTGTGAATTCTCAACACCTTCCTGGTGGTCCCAAAATTCAAAATGCTTACACTGCAGCAGCTTCTTCCTATGCTAGCCCAGGATGCATGGCTAGTCACGCTAGACTTAAGCTTCTCTGCACATCCCCATAAGGGAATCTTGCAGGAAATGTCTATGTTTCAGGGCAGGCTCTATGCGCTGTCAGTTCTCTGCACTTCCCTTTGGCATATCTACTGCTCCCAGGTTATTCACAAAGTGCCTGGCTCCAGCCATTGCATACTGCAGGCAGAGAAGTATTCAAATTTACCCTTACTTGGACAATTGCCTGATTCAGGCAGACAGTCAGGAATTGCTATTTCAGCACCTGGCATTTGTAAAGAGACTGCTAACTTCTCTGGGGTACACCAGCAACGAAAATAAATCACAACTGTTGCCCAGCCAAAAGATTGTATTCCTGGGAGCAAGCTTGACCACAACTTCCCAGATGGCATTCCTCACTCCAGAAAAACAGGTTTATTTGACAAACTACTTCAAACTAATGGCCACCAGAAGCCAGCTATCTGCAAGAAAAAAATTCTGCAAGCCCTAGGGTTCATGGTCTCGTGCATTCTACCAATTTCATATGCAAGACTGCATATGAAGAAACTTCAGTGGTACTTAAAAAGTCTGTGTTGTCAACATTCTCAGGACCTGGAAACCCTTATTCTTATCATTCCCTGTCTAAGGGCAGAGTTCCTTTGGTGGGCATGCAACCACAACAAATGACTTCCTTTCACTCAACCCCTCGCTGCCCATACCCTGACAACAGACGTATCTGACTATGCATGGGGGGGCTCACATGGCAGGCAAATGCATTCAAGGCAAATGGAGCCCAGGACAAATTCCCCTGCATATCAATCAAAAAGAAATGTTAGCTGTATAGAATGGTCTGACAGCTTTCAAACACCTTATCCTTCCAGGACAACTCCTGATAAAGACAGACAACACAGCTGTGTGGTACATAAACGAGCGGGGGGGGGGGGCTCATTCCTACCCACTCTGCAGGTTAGCCATGGCCCTGTGGAACACAGCCTTGAGCAACCAAGTGCACCTGCAAGCTGAACTCCTGCCAGGCAAACAAAATTCACTGGCAGACGACTTAAGCAGAAATCTATTCGACCCACACGAGTGGAAACTGGAACCCAACTCATTCAAACTTCTAATCCACAGGTGGGGGGACACGAGGTGGACCTCTTTGCCTCCCCCAAAACCATTAATTCAGCAAATTTTGCACCAGAAATCCTCACAGCAAAGTGTGTCACGTGGATGCCCTATTCTTTGCTTGGTAACACCTCTCAATTTATGCCTTTCCCCCCTCTGCCCTCCTCTCAAAAGTACTACTCAAGATCAAACAGGACAGACCACAGACAGTCCTTATTGCCCCAGACTGGCCACGCCAGCACTGGTACCCACTCCTACGCAGTCTGACAGCAGTGCCACCCTGGAACCTACATCAGACGCCCTCCCTGCTGTCCCAGCAGGAGGGGCAGATTTTGCATCCACAGCTGCAAACCCTGAACCTAGCAGCCTGGCTTATCCTCTGAGTACACCACCAGCAACCCTCAGCAGACAGGTGCTGGATGTTATCCTGGAGGCCTCAAGGAACGGACACAGCTGTGCCCACCTTACCTCAAATCCTAGACTACATAGCAGAATTGCTCCACAGAGGCCTATCCTTCTCATCAATTAAGATTCAGGACTCTGCCATCTCAGCTCATTACAATACCACCTCTCTTTTCCCACCCTCTCATCAAACATTTCCTGAGAGGGAGGAGCTAACAATTTTAAGGCCCCCGAGGAGAACACCCACCCTGCCTGGGACCTTAACTTTGTATTAGAGAAGCTCACCTGTCTTCCTTTTGAGACTGCTGCTGCAGCAGAGTTAAAATTCCTCTCTTGGAAAACAGCCTTACTTCTAGCCATCTCTTCAGCAAGAAGAGTGTCTGAGTTACAGGCACTAATGGCTGTGGAGCCATTCATTATTTTACATGCTGACACGGTTTCCCTCAGGACTAACCCATCATTTATGCCAAAGGTGGTGTCCAGTGTGGCTTTAAACCAATCCATCCATTTACCAACCTTTTTCCCTAATCCTCAGAATAAAGAGAAAAGGATCATGCACTCCTTGGATGTGTACAGACCGCTCAGGTTCAGACCTTGACAGGACTAAACCTTTCAGAAAATCTGACCAGCTGCTGGTCAGCTTTGCTACAGGGGCAGAGGGCAAGGCCATTTCAAAGCAAACCATTTCTGCTACAAACACCATGGAAAGCCTGCCACACAAGGGATCAGAACTCATTCCACTAGGGCTACCTCAACCTCTACAGCATTTCTCAGGGGAGTCCCTACCAGGGACATCCTGGAAGCTGCAACCTGGAGTTCTGTACACACCTTCACCAAGCATTACCACTTACCTATCTTTTCTAAATCCAGAGCTGGATTTGCCACAGCAGTCTTACAAGACCTGCTAGCCAGCCCCAATACTGCTTGACTGCTTCCAACCTTCCTCAGCTTTGGGAATCAACCCAAGTGTGATGACTGCAACAGTGAAACACGAAGAACATAGTACAGTTGTGTACACTTTCCATAAATGTAGATGTTCGAGTGTATTCACTGTTGCAGTTCTGGTTACCCTCCCTCCAGCCCCTTGACTTTTCCATATTTTCTACCCATCCTCCTTTTGGCCATATCTTATGGCAGTGGTATTTACTTTTTACTGGAGGTCTTCCACGCTATGTAATTGCTTCCTATTTTGGGGGCTTCTGACATCTGGGACAAGAAAAACTGATGTAATGGCGTCGGCTGCATGTTTTATACCCCTGACGACCTGACGTCATGGAAGAGGCGACAGCATCTGACGCAGAAATCCCAAGACTCTGGTATTCGGGCCGACTGAGTGCTACCTGCAGACAGATAACCCAAGTGTGATGACTGCAACAGTGAATACACTCGAACATCTACATTTATGGCACGTGTACACAACTGTACTTTTTGTTGAGATTAGTCAGAATGGGAGATGCATAGAGTAGGGTGGATAGAAGTTGGGAGCGAGCAATGGCTGATCTTGTGTTGTTGGTAAGAAATGGTTTGATACAGTAGAGTGATCCCAGTTTGGCATGTACTTTAATAGTTAAGTTAAGATGACTGTCAAATTTTAGGTGGAATTCTATGCTTATTTCCAATATCTTAGCCTGTGCCACTGGAGCAATTGGAGTAGCATTTGTGGAGTAGATAGTGAATTGACCGTTATCAGTGTTTTTGTTAGAACTGGTTATAATCATACGCTGAGTTTTCTTTGGATTTGAGGATATGTTGGGCTTTGGTAAGGTAGTTTTCAAAGTATTAGAATTCACTCCAAGTAGCACATATTATTTATGTATGAATGTATATTTGTATGTTTTGATAACTGCATTGTCAGACTGGGTTAAGTCCCATTTTCAGTGGAGGCCAAAAAGAAAAGTTATACAAACATTTGAATAATAGCCATAAATATCAGAAGTTGTTTAAACTATTTCAGTGTTAATGTGTACACAGAAAAGGATTATAGTATTACAATGCTAACTAAGCAGAGACAGAATGAATGCAAGAATTCAAAAGTTACTAATACAGTACAAAACTGAATGAAACAAGAATTTCTATGTCTACAATATTGTGATATGGCTGTGGGTAATTCTGCCAACTATTCCTAGTAGCAGAAGATTAAACAAAGGTTGATATGATTTAGGCTATAAGTAATTTAGACAACCACATTTAACAAAAGTAGGTTAAACAAAAAGGCAAGTGTTAAGCTCATATATGTAGCACAATCCCTGGTGGTAAAGTCTTATGTCGAGCTGGTTACAACTGTAGCTGGGATTGGCAGTCAAATATTTACTTAAGATTTCTGTGAAAGCTAGCAGAGTATATGTTCTTGACTGGAATAAAAAGGTGGCACCAAATACTACCAGTATAATTTCCTTATCAGGGAGTCTGTGTGAATTGCAGCTCTTCTTTGTTTGACAACAAAGGTGTTGGAAGACTTAAGATCAAGGGGGATGGTTTTATTCATTGTAAAGCTTCATTGTGGAAGTTGGCCTTGAGTGGAGGAACTGCAGTGGAGAACAGAGCAAGTTTGAAACTTGTTTTTAAAGGATGGCCTGTGTATTGAAACAGTATGTTTGTAGTGATAGTTAGAGTGCATTGCATAGGATGAACTTAGGAAGCTCCTGAGAGAGTGCTGTCTAAGAAGGCTACAGGGTATCCAAGGGACTTCAGCTTGTGGACATGTAAGAAATTGTTCCATTAATTGTTGTGAAGTTTGGAGAAAGAGGTGATAATTTACAAGTAATGATCAATGCTGAAGTTGATGGGATTAATACTATTATTAATACTATTAAGGATAGGATGACCCTCTCTTGAGATTGTTTTCTAGTAACAGGAAATCAGTTTGTAGGTTTTTGTTTGCAAGGTTTTTTTTTGCTAATTAAAGGTAGTATGTCTGCATACTTAATAATAGAAGGGGTTTCCAGAATGTTTGTGGAGGGAATTAACATACAAACTGAAAAGGGCATCACCTACTGAGCCTTGTGGTGCAAGGTTGTGGATAATGCTCATCTCAAGATGACTTCAACTTTTCTGCCAAAGAGAAGGATGTTGAACCAAGTATGGTAGTATGTGTACCCATGCCCTAATGACTGTTTATAAGCCATGTATGGCTTACAGTGTGGAAGGTCTTGGGTGGGTGCAAAAAAAGGTTTGACATTGCATTTCCTTTTTTGTCTGTCATAAACTGTAACTTTGTTACACTTCTTTTTTTTTTTTTCTAAATAGGTAAACTCAAAGTCAAACAAAAGTGCTCCCTTTTCTGAAGCCATTTCATGCTTATTTTAGGACTTGATGCTCCTCTAAGAAGACTGCCAATTTCTGATGGCCCCCCCAGTCACATTACCTGTGTGCAGATGCTAACCCTAACCCTGCCCCTGCCTATAACCCTACACGTTACTAAAACCCCTTTCCCTAACAGTACCACTACCTAGACTACACTTTATCTTGTGTGTGTGTGTGTGTGTGTGTGTGTGTGTGTGTGTGTGTGTGTGTGTGTGTGTGTGTGTGTGTGTGTGTGTAACATATATACACACACACACATTTGTAGACCTGCAATATGAAATAAACCTGATTCAATGTCATTTCCATTCGTTTCTCAACCAGTGGATTTGGATGTTCAGATCTAACCCTCTGTTCCAACTCTGCCATTTTCTACAGATTCTAGGATCCGAATCTCAAGCTCTTCCCTTACCCATAAAGCCCCTGTCCTGCACAACACCTCATATCTCATTTGCCATTCTTTAAGACAGTTAGGATTTTGGATTCTTTAGCTCCGCAGGGGTTATGAGTAATATTTTTGTCAGTATTTAGATAAAAAATTCTACTTACTGTCTTTGATATATTTCCTTCTTACCCTTTTATGTTTCTTTTAATAACTCTGTGAAGATATGTGAAGGCTGCCAGCCTAGCTAGATAGAATTTTGTAAATAATTCTGTCATTTGTAAATATTACTATAAGCCACAGGCTTGTTATCTTAAATGCGAAGAGTGTATTGGATGTTGAACTGCAAAAATGTAACAACGATGCACTCTGCTGTAAGAAAGCTGATAAGTCAAGCATTTTATGACTGTTTTTGATTTCAGGACTCAGTGTGAACCAGCAAATTCTTTCTTTTGTTTTGAGACTAGAGTTAATTGCTAGATTTTACATATATGTTTGTTTTTCTTTCGGCTTCTCCCAGTTAGGGGTCGCCACAGTGGACCTCCGGTCCACTAATGATTGGCAGTAGATTTTTACGGTGCCGAGATGCCAGCTCAATGCCTAACCTTCAACGAAGGCACGCTAGATTTCACTTATATAATGTCTTTTATTGCTGTAGTTTCCTGACCAGGTGCAAGCTTACTAAGAAATGTTAATGTAGAGTTTCTGTTAACCTGGGAAACCAGAGAATTGTTAAGAATGATGTAATCTAAAATGAGTCAGCAGGAATCATTATCAATTTAAAGGACTTTTTCAGAGACCGAGCGAGAGCATTTTGCATTTGTCTTCAGAACATCCAACTCACCAGCACTCTGGTTGTGCTCTGTATGCAAGTAGGATCTTAGACTTTAGATTCTCTCTTATAAATAGCTAGGAAATAGGAAGATTAGGCTAATCGTTTTCTGTATTGATGTCAGAACTATTCTACTGTATTATTTTAAGAATTTTCCTTTTATCTCTGAAGTCTTGACTAGCACTGTGTAATAAGAAGTATTGTCTTGTGTTTTTATTATTTATTGTTAAATATATTTAAACCTTTCAACTGTAGCTATTTTATGTAGAGATAATTTAAGCTCTAGAGTACATTGCATGTATATAATGAATACTGGCCAAGTCACTCCAATAAGCCTTAAAAAGTTCTGGTCGCACTTACTAATTGTATAGTAATATTGCACAGTAAAAATTGGACACCCTTTGATAAGACCCTTATTAGTAGCTGATGGTGGTGGCAAGTGGTACTACCATATAGTTTGGGTAGAAGGGGCATAGCTTGCGAACCTGTGCCAGCCTTCCCCAGCAGTGTTTGTGTGTTTGTATATAACTTCTGTCTCAAAGTGTTTGTCTGTCGTGTCAGCTACTTGGGCAGGGACACGAAGCACTGGTTGGACAGAGAGGGTGCTGGAGCTTTTAGCTTGCCCAGTAGGCTGAGATCTGGACCCTATAGCAGTGCCAGTGGGGAGTCTTATTTTTGGATCTGTTGAGAAAGGGAGAAACCAGCCCCAGACTGACTGTGATCTCTGTGTGCTGTTAAGGGAAATTGTACTTACTGTGTGTGTATTTGTTATCTTTTCCAATGTGAACACCCCTCACTGGTGTTAGTGGTGAGGACTGAGGCTCCTTGATTGCTGCGCAAGTGCACAGGCGTCACAAACTCATTGGTAGTCTTTGAAATGCTTTTATTCTAGTTATACCAGCAGGTATATCTTGTCACTACCATTGTTAGTAGCACTTCCTGTGGGCACAAGATTGCCAGCTCTGATGGCCAGAGGGAATGCTTTTATTGCCTAGGTCGAGCGGATTTGGATACCTCCTGTCATATTTGCATTGCTTTCAATACCAGAGCCCTTAGCGATTACAGGAATAAGCTCATCTTCAAAGGCCTGCTTCCTGCTACTTCACCAGGGGCTGAAACCCCCGACCAAAAAGACAAGGAGCCAGGGGAGCATTGCAAGTGCTGTCATGCTCAGACTTCCTTCTCAGTCATCTACTTCAGAGCCTCCAAAGACGATATGAAAATGATCAGATCCAAAGTTTTTGGATCCAGTGCAATCCACGGCTGCATCTTCTCAGCCTAGTGTTCATAGTTTCTCACCAAAACTGGCGTCTCTAAGGCAGAGGTCACCTTTTCTGCTAAAAACTCCAAAGAAGTCTTCCAAACCCCCCCAACTTCATCTTCCGTTAGGTCCTCCCATAGTCTTTCTGAAATAGAGGTGGATAGGATGATGATGAGAATCCTCAGACCCAGCTGGGGTTTTATCAGCTCCATCCCTCACCAGATTCGTGAGCTGTCAACCTGCCTTTTTTCCAGTGTTTACTCCTCCGATCTGACCACCTGTTTTGGAGCCCATGTATCTGAGGGCTCTGAGATTTGACATGTCTGGTCCACCAATGTTTCATTTTTTCGACTCTGACTACTTCCCTGACCGGTTGTTGCACAATGACTATTGGAGCTGAAGCATCGGATCCGATGGGTTGACTTCGACTCTGAAGTTTTCAGAGCTGTCACTTTCTCTTGGAGCCTTGGCACTTGACAGCTCGGCTCTGACTCTACCCTCGGAGTGAGGTTTCGTGGGACTCAAGGGTTGTATGCTCCAAGAGTCTCTGCTCCAGCGGTATTACCCTTGGTCTCTCTGAGTCCCTTTGCCGTTGAAGTGGTGGAGGGGGTCTTCTCTCTCAGCTGAGAGCAGTGTCTATTCTCCCAGCTTCAGATCTGTACTCTGTTCCTTCTCTGGATCTTGTGTCTGGGCCTTCACATCCTCCCCCTCAGGGACAGCCAGCCGAGAAGGGTTTCCAGACAGTTCCACCTATGGAGCTCCCAGTCTTTTCCGATCCCTCCCTGGAACATCCCACTGAGGAGGCTCCCCGTAGGAGAACATGCAAAAGGAGGCACTTGGATTCCCCACAGGAATCCCTCAGAGAAGACACTGACCTTGATGAGTGGGAAGGGTCCCCTAGATCTCCACCAGAAGATGTCTTATTTGAAGACATCATAGAGATCCTTTGTCAGAAAGATGGTTGGTCTGCCCAAAACCCTTCCCAGGAGGAATAGATGCCTTTAGGTCTGGCCCATCTATGTCTTGGGTTTACCCCCCTGCAGATGAGCTTATAGATCTTGTCTCCTGCAGGGAGTGGAAGAAACCAGTATCCATGGAACCTATTCCTAAATGACCTGATAAAATTCTTAGCGGCCCCACAGACGGACAGCACTGGAAGAAAGGAATTCCCATAGATGCATGGTTGTTGCGGCAGCCACCAAGAAGGAGTTAGTGGAACAGTGCTCCACTGTCCATCCATCTAACAGGGAGTCTAGGGCTTTGGACATGTTTGACAAGCGGGTTTGTATGTCATTGACCTTTGCATTGCGATCACTGAATTACCTGGCACACTTCACCAGATTACAGAGGGACTTACTAAAGGAACTCTCTAATTCTGCCCCAGGGCGTATGTCTGCAGAGGAACAAAAAAACTTTTTTCGAGAATGACCACTTTACAAATCCATCTGCAATGTGATCATGAGGTTAATCTCATGTGCCACAAAGGGTATCTCTAGAGCGGTCAGTTCAGGCATAGCCATAAGGAGACATGCTTCGATGTGATGGTGATATCGCGGAACCTTTCAAGTCGTCATTGTTTGGCCAACAATGAAAGAGACTCTCTCCTAAAGTGAACAGGATGAAAAGAGCTTGTCTGCTTTTGGAATTTGTTTTTCTGCCCCACAGATACCTTTGTCTAGGAAGCAGCGTGGTGGCAAGAAAATGTGGTTCAAAAAGTCTTAAGGTCCTTTCCTGGAGTGATTTGGAGAATTTTCCCCAAAGGCATTGGAGAAAGCAACTGTAATGGTAGACGCCATCCAAATGGTAGAGAGGGGTCCGCAGAATCAAGGACTTCTAGATTCTTTCTTGGACAGATCCTTCCAGATGTTCATCGCGTTACACTGCTGCAGTCATTACACTTGGGTTATCCTGCCATCAGGCGGTTCCCCAGTCGGCCTGAGTTCCAAAGTCTTGGTCCAGCATCGGTTGTTGTCACCTCCTCCCTGACGTCAGTGCGGCAGTGGTATACAAGATGCAGCCGATGCCATTTTCTTAAGTCTTTCTTGCCGCACGGTACCCGAAGCAAAAGCAGTTCGCAAGTGCCGGTCGGCCGTCTCCTGAGATTTTCTTTACGAATCCAGAACAGAAGTCTTGTACAAAGCTAAGTACCCCGTTGGGGAAACTTTTTCTTGCCTCAGACCGATGTCAGTAAAAGTTAATAACTGTATTTCTTGTGGGAAGCAAATACCTCATAAGATTTCCATTCTTATTGTATCCCATGCCTAGGCCCAGACCACGACGTCACTGGTTGCCAGTTTTGTGCTAGGTTTAACAAACGCACTATTAAACGTCGGTTTGATTTTGCCCGACATTATTTTAGTAGAAAATTCAGTTATACTATGCCGTTGGAACTTCCGACGACCGGAATACATAAAAAGAGCAAAGACAAGGATAGGCATTCGAGGCCCAAAACTGACGAAGCCTCTTCTAGGCCAGTCGCCGGTTCTCCGGTTTTCAGTGAGGCGCCTTCACAGCCCCTGATGACCGCTTCTGTAGAACCACAGGCCGCCTCTGACTCCCACGTGGAGATGGCCGGGCCTTCTGACGCACAAGTTATTCAGCCTACCGAAACTAACCCTTCAGTGGGATCCAGAGTAGCTGCGCTGCCCGCAGCTTCAGAGGGTGATTTCAGACCTACTCAGTTAAGCATTAAACCCTCTGCTAAGTCTAAACCAGCTTTAAAATCTAAAAAACAAATACAGCATTCTCCAGCACAGGCCTCTATGCCTAAGAAACAAACGCTCAAAATGGCCAAAGACCATCCACCTCCTTTTAAAAGGCCTAGACAAGATGCAGACTATGACTCATCCAACCAGGTGTCCATCTCTTCAGATTCATCCTCAGACCTAGGATATTCTTTACCCCCTTATGAGGATTCTGATGCTGAGGAGTCAATTCCATCAGCCTCTCCGCCTGAGGACTACTCTTTTGGGGAAACCTTGCATACCATGAGGGAGCATTTCCATTGGGAAGGCCAGGATTGCTCAGAATCCAAGAAAAGGCTCAGAGACTTCCTTTTATTACCTCAACACAGACCCCTTGCTATATTCCCCAGTGTTAGATATTGTGGATGATGTGTACACTGAATCCAGCCTAACTCCTGATTCCTTACCTCCAGCCCCAGTTAAACCTAACATACTGCATAGTCTCTGACTCTCACAAATTTCTGTACAAAAGCCCTGTTGCTGACCCTGAAACTATTTCCCAGGGGCCCAAAGGGGTTAAGGCCTCATCAGCCAAGAATTCAGTTCCCTCTGATAGAGATTCCAGAGCATTAGACCGATGGGGAAAGAAAGTATATACGTCTGCAGCTTTAGCAATGAGAGCCTTAAATTGCCAGTTTCACATGCTAAAATATCAGCACTTTCTACTGTCTCAGTTGAAACAAAAAATGCTTCCAGATTCAGATCCTCCTACTTTTAAAGAAATGCAGGATTTATTGCATGCAGCTGAACAGGTGGGAAAACGTACTTTGCCATGTGGTTTTGACTCTTTAGAACCCTCCTGTAGAGCAGCCATTACAGGCTCTGTCATTAGAAGACATGCTTGGTTAAAAGAACATACGTTACCAGACTATGTTAAAGCAAAATTATTGGATGCACCTTTGCAGCAGGATGTGTTATTTGGAGTTAAGGCAGAAGAGGTATTAAAGAAAATGGAGGATAAGGCAAAATCTATGCAAACGGTGAAAGATTTCTTACAGGTTCAGCCTCCTAGATTTAGCAGAAATTGGCTAACTAAGAATTGGTCCTTTCCAGTTACAGACAGACCTCAAAGGGGCAGATACAGATGTCCAAGAGGTAGAGGTCAACCACAAGTTCCTTACAGGCCTCGACAATGGGTTGCATCAGGCCAGAAAGAAGGGGAAGACAGGCCCCAACCATATAAAAAGCAGCCCTAATGACTTCCCGCTACAGCTGCCAAACAACTCTCTCTTGGCAGCCCCCTTGGGAGGAAAACTGGCACTTTTTTATCACAATTGGCATATGATCACCAAAGACAAATGGGTTCTCAACGTTGTATCACAAGGTTACAGATTCCACTTTCACACTCTGCCAAGGTTAAAAGGAATGCCTAATCTGCCACCAAATCAATGGGCAGAGGCTCAAACACAAATTACAGCACTCATGGATATGAGAGCTATTCAAAAGGTATCACCACAGGGACAAGGATTTTACTCGAGACTCTTTCTAGTTCCCAGGAAGGACAAAGCCTGGAGGCCCATTCTGGATCTTTCTTCTCTAAACACTTATCTGGATGTTCCGAAATTCAAAATGTTGACACTACAGCAGCTTCTTCCCATGCTGGGCAAGAAAGCTTGGCTCGTGACATTGGACCTCAAGGAGGCATACCTGCATGTCCCTATCAGACAAAACTGCAGAAGATACCTCAGATTAATAGCTGGTTCAATGCATTATTAATTCTCTGCACTGCCCTTTGGCTTATCTACTGCGCCAAGGGTCTTCACAAAGTGCCTGGCACCAATAATTGCATTTTGCAGACAGAAAGGAATTCAAATTTATCCGTACTTGGATGACTGCCTGATTCAAGCAGAGAGCAAGGACATTCTTCTAAAGCATCTGGCGTTTGTAAAAAAGTTATTAAGTTGCCTGGGGTACACAGTAAACGAAAATAAATCAAAACTAGTGCCCTCACAAGAGAAAATATTCCTGGGTGCCAGCTTGAACACAATGGCCCAGATGGCTTATCTCATGCCAGACAAGCAAGGACAACTGACTCAGTACTTTCAATTGATGGCAACAAAGACTCAACTCCCTGCAAGAAAAATTCTGCAGGCCTTAGGTTACATGGCATCTTGCATACTACTAATTCCATATGCCAGACTGCATATGAGGAAACTACAATGGTACCTAAAGAATGTATGGTCTCAACACTGTCAAAGTTTGGAAACGGTTATACCACTAATTCCTTGCCCTCAACAGGAGTTTCAATGGGCTCAAGCTTGTCACCTCAACAAGGGACATCCTTTTACTTAACCCACAGCCAGGCAAACACCGACAACAGATGCATCGGATTACGCCTGGGGAGCACACATGGCAGGCAACTGTATTCAGGGCAAGTGGCCCGCAGAACAAACAAAGGCATCTTCACATCAATCAAAAAGAGATGCTAGCTGTACAAAATGCACTTATAGCTTTCAAGGACCTGCTGCATCTAGGACAACTACTACAAAAGACAGACAACACTACAGTTATGTGGTACATAAACAAGCAAGGGGGCACTCACTCCTAACCCCTCTGCAGGCAAGCCATGACCTTGTGGAACACAGCTCTAAACTATCAAGTTCATCTGCAAGCACAATTCCTGCCAGGAGAGAAAAACACACTGGCAGACGACTTAAGCAGAAACATCATGGATCCCCACAAATGGGAATTGAATCCACAGATATTCAGAATGATAACGCAGAAATGTGGAGCCCGGACATAGATCTGTTTGCATCCCCAATGAACTGCCAGATACAGAAATTCTGCACAATGAGTTACCATCCACAAGCATGGAAAGTGGATGCCCTCTCATTCAGCTGGAAAAACCTACAAGTATTACGCTTTCCCACCACTACCTCTCCTGCCAAAGGTACTCATAAAAGCCGGGCAAGAAGAGCCAAAGATGATCCTGATTGCACCAGACTGGCCACGCCAGCACTGGTACCCAATCTTAAAGAACTTAGCAGAAGGACCAACCTGGATTTTGCCTCAAATCCCACATCTGCTGACTCAGTACAACAATCAGATACTACACAGCCAGCTAAAGACCTTAAACCTAGCTGCATGGAATATTCCTTAGTCAAGCAGGCAATGCCACTCTCCAAAGTTGTTATGGATGTCATTCTGGAGGCCAGAAGGTCTAGTACCAGGAAAGCCTATTCGGATAAATGGAAGAGATTCTGTGCCTGGAACCAAGAACACAGCCTTGACCCTCATATTCCAAACATTCCTTAGATACTACAATATTTAACTGAGATGCTGGACAAAGAACTCTCCTTCTCATCCATCAAGATCAATGCCTCTGCCATCTCTGCTCATTACAACACGGATCCACCAATTTTCTCTAATCCTTTGCTAAGACAGTACCTCAGAGGGGCTAAAAACATAAGACCGCCCCGTAGAGTACCTACTCCAACTTGGGACCTCAACTTTGTTTTGGAAAAAATTACTTTACCTACTTTTGAGCCAGCTAACACAGCAGAATTAAAATATATCTCTTGGAAAACTGTTCTACTCCTGGCAATAACATCAGCATGAAGAGTTTCAGAATTACAGGCACTAATGGCAGTGGAACCTTTCCTCATTTTCCACTAGGACAGGGTGTCTTTAAGAACTTAACCCTACGTTTATGCCAAAGGTGGTACCCAGTGTGGATCTAAACCAAACTATTAATTTGCCAACTTTTTATTCAAAACCACAGAATAAAGGGGAGAAACTACTGCATTCCTTGGAAATTCACAGGCAGTTATGCTTCTACTTGGACAAAACCAAAGCTTTCAGGAAATCTGAGCAATTATTGGTAGCATATGCTGCAGGAGCACAGGGAAAAGCCATTTCAAAACAGACTATTTCAAAATGGATAGGACATTGTAAACGTTTCTGATATACACATCATGGGAAACCTGTAGCTAGCAGCATTAGATCTCACTCCATTAGGGCAACAGCCACTTCAACTGCCTACCAAGGATATTTTGGAAGTAGCAACTTGGAGTTCTGTGCATACCTTCACCAAGCATTACCATCTGCCTCTATACTCTAAATCCAGAGCTGGCTTCGCCACTGCAGTACTGCAGGGCCTTATAGCCACCCCTAATGCCTTTAGAACCAGCCACCCAAACTCAGCTTTGGGATTCTACCCAAGTGTAATGACTGCAGCAGTGTAACACGATTAACATAGTACAGTTTTGTACCTACCATAAATGTAGATGTTCGAGTGTATACACTGCTGCAGTCTAGGTTACCCTCCCTCCTTCCCCTCGTACTTGCTGGTACGTACCTATGTCTTCTACCCTTTACTACCTATGGGGAGTATTTGCTGGTAGCTGAAAGTTGTTGTTTGCTTTTATTATGTATGTTTTATTAGCAATTGGAATTGCCTACCTGTTTGAGGGCACCTGACATCTGGGGCAAGAAAAACTGAAGAAAACGGCATCGGCTGTATCTTGTATACCCCTGCCACACTGACATCAGGGAGGAGGTGACAGCAACCGACGCCGAACCAAGACTTTGGAGCTCAGGACGACTGGGGAACTGCCTCACGGCAGGATAACTCAAGTGTAATGACTGCAGCAGTGTATACACTCGAACATCTACATTTATGGTAGGTACAAAACTGTACTTTCTTCTGAGAGGTTGTCTGACCCTCCTTCACTGGAGACAGTCTGGGGGGAGGGGGTCTATCCTTGCACCAAGACACCTGGCTAGCTATCACAAAGGATCTTTGGTTACAAAGGATTATATCCGAAGGGTACTTCATTCCCTTCTTACAACTTCCAGTGAAACCAAAGAAAATTCACCTCTATGTTCCACTCAATCAGAGGGAGTTAGCAGCTCAAGAAATTGCAAAGCTGCTAGACAAGAGTCATCCAGAAGGTCCCACCAAACCAAACAGGATCCAGAATTTACTCGAGGTTCTTCTTAGTGCTAAAAAAAAATAGGAGACCTAAAGCTAATTCTGTACCTAACTTACCTCAACCAGGTCATAAAGATCTCTAAATTCCAGATGGTCACAATCCAGTCCATTCTACATAGTCTCCAAAAGAACGACTGGATGTGCTGTATTGAACTTCAAGATGCATACTGTCACATCAAAATGAACAGATGCTCATGAAGGTTCCTCTGCTTCCAGCAGGGAGCCAGTCATTACCAGTTCAGAGTCCTGCCCTTTAGTCTCACCACAGCACCCAGGGTGTTCACCAAATGTATGGCAGTTTTTAGCACCTCACCTGAGACTGCTTGGATGCAGTGTTTCCCTATTTAGATGACTGACTCCTGACAGCACCAACCAGGCATCTACTAATAAAAGACAGAGATTATTTGCTCCACCTAGCACCAACACCAGAATCACAATCAACATGCAAAAGTCTCATCTCCAGACAGTTCCAAGTGATAGATTTCATAAGACCTGCTTTGGACATGGTCAGTTGTCTAGCTTTCCTGACTCAGAACAAACTTCTTGTCTTGAGAATGCATGTCGGACAAGTTCTTGCCATTCCAATGCCCATAGCAAAATTGTCCTCAAAGCATTAACGTCAATAGCTGCTACTATAATCTTGATTCCAACAACTCTCTTAAATATGAGAATACTCCAATGGACTCTAGCAGTACAATGGTCCTTTCTTCACTACCCCTTACATCATCTCATAAAATAGTCTGAAGTGTGCAAAAATTCTCTTCTTTGCTGGGTCCACTTAGAAGAAGTAAAGAAAGGGCATCCATCTGTTCTTTCTACCCCAGCACCACGTGGACCACGAATGACTCCCAGTTGGGGTGGGGAGGCATTTCTTGGGATGGACAGCCCAAGGCACGCAGTTGATACAGGAGACCAATCTGCATATCAGCGTTCTAGAGATGAGAGCAGTGCTTCTAACGTTGCAGGCCTTTCAGAGCTTTCTCTCTGTAGGGACTATTGTACTACAATCAGAAAACTTGTCAGTAGTCTGGTACAACAAACAGGGGGAACCAGATCTTACCCCTTTGTCAAGAAGCAGTGAGAGTTTGGCAGTGGGCAATCTCTTCCAACTGCTTCTTAGCACAGTAGAGAATCGATTGTCTGAACGTTGATTATCAGAACTGTGAATCATCATAACCAGCCTTCCAAAGTTTTCAGGTAGGAAAAATCATAAAATCTGAATATGTAAAAGTTGTACGTATTTGCTTGAGGATGTTTTTTGAGCTTGTAGCCAGCTTGTGTGTGAAAAGTATTCTTTATTGTCCATTGGAATTGCTGAATGGTTGAAACGTGTATTCCTGCATGCAGGAAAAAAAACAAGATTTTAGAAGTTTTTTTATCTGGTTCAGTTGTATGTTTGATTATCTGAACTACCCAAGGTCCCAGTTATAGTTCGGATCGACTTTCTACTGTAGCAACATACAGGGTAAGTTCAGCATTCTAGCAGACAGGCTCAGAAGGACCATCCTCATGCCTCATGAGTGGTCTCTCTCTCTGTCAGTGGTAAACATGATCTTCCACAAGTTGGGTCAACCTTGGTGCGACCTATTTGCATCTCCTTCCAACAACAAATGGTTCTTTGCACTGATCCCTCTTTAGGGACAGTCACCAAGACATGGTTTAGTTCATTTGGCCTTCCAGTCTCCTTTACGCTTATCCTTCCCTACCTCTTATCCCCGAATTTCTTCAGAAAGCACATTGGTTGAAGAGCAGAGTGATCCTCATTGCTCCCTTTTGGCCTCAACAAGTATGGTTTCCCTTCCTTTGGTCTCACCTAATACATCCTCCCTGGAAACTGGAATCCCAGTCTAGATCTCCTGTCTTACCCTTCAGGACAGATTCACCCTGATCTTGTAGGCCTCAAACTGAATCCATGGCTTCTCCAATTCCAACAATAGCTAGACATTCCAGGCTTCCCTCTCCAGTTGGTGTCTTCCCACAAGGTTTGCACTCCTATTTGGGCTCATCAGAAAAAAATAGATCCTTTCACTGCTCAATCTGCAAGCAGTACTAGACTTGCTTCAGTTTTCTAGGATGGAGCAAGTTTCTTTACTATTAAATGTTCAACTGGCAGCCATCTACAATTATCATGTAGGAGATGATGCTTCCTCTTAGGCATCATCTAAATCGTGTAAAGCTTTTCTTAGGGGTACTTTCTTACTCAGACAACCAATAAAAGACCCCACTCCACCCTGGAATCTCACCAAGGTTTTACAAACCCTAGTACATTCTCCTTTTGAACCATCAGCCAAGGTGGATCTAAAATTTCTCTCTTGGAAAACTGTATTTTTGGTGACTATAACCTCTGCTAGGAATAGTATCGAAATACAAACAGTTGTCTTACAAACCACTATATTTGACCTTTCACAAAGATAGTCACTTTACATACAAATCCTTCCTTTTTAACAAAAGTTGCCTCTAAAATAATGTCAATCAGGTCATCAATCTACCAGTTTTCTTCCTTAATTTTGAAAATAAAGGTGAATACACTCCATCTTCTCGATGTACATAGACAGTTGTGTTTTTACCTGGACAGACCAAAAGCATTCGGAAAAGCTGATCAGCTGTTTTTCTTTTCTAAAGTAAGAATGGGAAGGCCAGCTTCTAAGACCACTCTGGCCAAATGGATAACAGATTGCATTTCCTGTGCCTACTCTTCTAAAGGTATTGTTTTACCTGGACAATTGAAGGCACATTCAACCAGGTCAGTGGCTACTTCAGCAGCTTTTTGGTCTAGAGCATCTATTGATGATATTTGCGCAGCTGCCTTTTGGTCAAATACTCATACCTGTATTCCACATTACAAATTAGATATTATTTCCAGGAATAGAGCTGCCTTTAGTTCAGCAGTGCTCCGGAACATCTTTACATGAGGGCCACCCAAGTTTTCTGTAGCTGGGGACTCTGTCCCTTTGGTTGAGGAACGAATAAAAATGACAGCATTAGATAAAGAAGTTATGTACTCACCATAACAGTCCATCTGTGTTGCCCATTTTTCAGTCTTCCTCAACTTCTCCCCCTCCTTCCCTCTGTCCTTCTTTTTGGGAGAGACCTAATGGAAGTGTTGTTAGGAACCATAGTTCCTGTTTGTGCTCCTGATCTTTCAACTATCACTTTCCTGTCATACCATTGTTACTGTGTTATACAGTGGATATAAAAAGTGTACACACCCCTGTTAAAATGCCTGTTTTTTGTGATATAAAAAAAATGAGACCACAGTAAATCATTTCAAAACTTTTCCCACCTTTAATGTGACATATAACCTGTACGATTTAATTGAAAAACAAATCTGTTAGGGGAAAAAATATAAAAAATATACAATAAGCTGGTTGCATAAGTGTGCACACCCTTAAACTAATACTTTGTTGAAGCAACGTTTGATTTAATTACAACATTCAGTCTTCTTGGGTGGGAGTCTGTCAGCATGGCACATCTTGACTTGGCAATATTTGCCCACTCTTCCTTGCAAAAGTGCTCCAAGTCTGTCAGATTGCGAGGGCATCTCTTGTGCAGAGCCCTCTTCAGGTCACCTCACAGATTTTCTGTTTGATATAAGTCTGGGCTCTGGCTGGGCCATTGCAAATCTTTAATTTTCTTCTGGTGAAGCCATTCTTTTGTTGATTTGGATGTATGCTTGAGGTCATTGTCTTGTTGAAAAGTGAAATTTCTCTTCATCTTCAGTTCTCTAGCGGATACCTGAAAGTTTTGGGCCAAAACTGACTGGTATTTGAAACTGTTTATAATTCCCTCCACCTTGACTAAATCCCCAGTTCCAGCTGAAGAAAAGCAACCCCAAAGCATGATACGGGCACCACCATGGGGATGGTGTTATTTTGGTCATGCAAAGTGTTGTTTCTGCGCCAAAAGTTTCAACCTTGGTCTTGTCAGACCATAACACATTTTCCCACATGCTTTTGGGAGACTTGATGTATTGTTTTGCAAATTTTAGCTGGGCCTAGATGTTTTTCTATGTAAGAAAAGCAGTCCGTCTTGCAAACCTACCCCATAGTCCAGACGTGGAGAATACAGGAGATTGTTGTCACATGTAGTACATAACCAGTACTTGCCAGAAATTCCTGCAGCTCCTTCAGTGTTGCTGTAGGTCTCTTGGCAGCCTCCCTGACCAGTTTTTGTCTTGTCTTTCATCAATTTTGGAGGGACTTCCACCTCTTTGCAACGTGTCTGTTCCATATTTTATCCACTTTCTGATGACTGTCTTCACTATGTTCCATGGTATATTCAATGCTGTGGGAATTTTTTATACCCTTCTCTTCACTGATATCTTTCAACAATGTTGATCCTTTTGATGCTTTGTAAGCTGTCTGCAAACCATGGCTTCTGCTGTAGCAGACAACTGAGTAAATCTCAGGAAAATCCTACTAGGACAGCTGAACTTTATTTGGAGTTGATCAGTCTCTTTAATTGATGGCAGGTGTGTACCCAAGAAGACTGAATGCTGCCCCCCCCCCCCCAACAGGTTTGTTTTTCAATTCAATTGTATAAGTTGTAGGTCACACTAAAGGTGGGAAAAGTTTGGAAATTATTTACTGTGGTCTCATTTTTTTTATATCACAAAATACTGGCAATTTAACAGAGATGTGTACACATTTTAAATCCACTGTATGCATATAATGCATATTATGTATAGATCAACAGCAAACTCGATCTGAAGTGTGTGGGGCAGGGTTATTATGGGTAAGGGGGGAACTTGAGATTCATATCTTAGACTCTGTAGAAAGTGGCCAAGTCGGATCTAAACCCATTGGTTGAGGAAGAAAGAAAATGGACAACACAGATGGAACATTATGGTGAGTACATAACTTTTTTCCAGTTCTTCAAGACAAATTTCTTTAATTTTTTTGTGAGGAAATCTGTATAAAGCTATCATAACTGTTTTTTTTTTTTTTTTTTTGCAGTGTTTAAAAGTCTTTTCCCTTTTAAAATTTGTCTTATTGAGTCTTTGTTCTTTCTGATTTCTCATGTCAACCTTTTTAATTTTGTTTTTATTAAGCCTTCATTGTAGCCCCTTTTTCGTGCTTGTTGTATTTCTCCTTTTTGACAGCTTTTTAATTTTCTGTCCTTGTGGTTTTTCTGTGACATGAAGGGCATTCTGGTAAGTGTGTGTATGGTATGCATATTTTCAGATGCAGATGGCTGGTTTAGGTGGTATGCTCACTAAAGCTAGAGTCTTTATCTTGAAGGGCCTTTTTCTGGCCTACGTGTAGCTAAACTATGAGAAATCTATGAGCTACTGTATCTTTACTGTTTAACGCAGCTCCAGGCAGGTTTGCCTGGTTCATCCTTTAAGTGGACTTCAACACATTTTGTAAAATATAACCTTATATCATTAAAATAAAGTCAACACATTTTTTCATATTTCTGTGGTGCTTCTTAATAGATAATTGATTGTCAGAAAAGTGGGTTTCCATAGACAGTTGGGATGATCTTTGTGCAGAACTGAAGAATTCAGAAAAACTGATCAGTTATTTGTCTCCTTATCGAAATGGAATGAAGAGAAACCAGTAAATAAACAATTTTTAAATTACTTTCTCACTGCATTTCATATTGTTATGCAGGACATGGTAGATCAGTTCCTGGACATATCAGAGTTCATTCCACTTGAGCCAGTGCCTTTAAAGGAGTCGCCTCACAGGCATAAAACTGTGCACCAGTAGCCACTCCTACATTTTACAAATATATTTTTTTCTTCAAATGCAAAATAAATAAGGTAAACAAAAGTGAAATAAATTTAACACAAAATCTAGGTTTGACCCTAACGTATGATTTCTTCCACAGCAGCTATATCAGGAACATGCATAGTAGAAATATATAGTGTTTGAACATCCACCAAGACTCACTAATAATTAACCTGACACTTGATAACTGTTACATTTTTGTAACAGATGACCAGTGACCCAGAGAACCAGTGTGAGTACTCTCCCAAGTTCAGGGGATTTGGGATGGCAAGATGAAGAAAAAGTGTGTAGGTGGTAATCATTTTAGCATGTAAAGCTTCATCCAGATTACAACACATATTACCACAGTAATGTGGTACATAAACAAAGGAGAACTCATTTTACTTTTTGTGCAGGCTTCATTCACGGGATGCCTGGAAAATAGCCAGAGGGGTTTGTACTGTGATAGCAGCCTACATTCCTTTCAGGAAAACATTCCAGCAGACAAGCTGAGCTGAACAGGGATTCTTTCTGGACCTGACCAGTATGTGTGTACTAAAAGTAAATCTCTCTCTCTCAGCACTGCACAGGAAACTAAGACAGATGTTCATCGTGTTACCCTGCTGCAGTCATCACACTTGGGTTATCATGTCATCAGGTGGTCCCGCAGTCGGCCGGAATTCCAAAGTCTTGGTCCGGCGTCGGTTGCTGTCGCTTCTTCCCTGACGTCAGTGCGCCAGGGGTATAAATAATGCATCCAACGCCATTTTCTTCAGTCTTTCTTGTCGCGCAGTACCCGAAGCAGAAGCAGTTTGCAAGTGCCGGTCGGCCGACTCCTGAGATTTTTGAAGTCAAATTTCAGATACGAAGTCTTCAATAAAGCTAAGTACCCCGTTGGGGAAACTTTTCTTGCCTCAGACCGATGTCAGAAAAAGTTAACAATTGTATTTCTTGTGGGAAGCAAATACCTCATAAGGATTTTCATTCTTACTGCATACCTTGCCTAGGCCCAGATCACGACGTCACTGGTTGTCATTTTTGTGCTAGGTTTAATAAGTGTACTATAAAAAGACGCTTTGATTTCGCACGACACTACTTTGGTAGAAAATTTAACTACACAATGCCATCGGAGCAACCGACTACCGGCGTGCACAAAAAACGCAAGGATAAGGACAGGCAGCCTAGACCCAAGCCAGATGCCGAGGCCTCGGCTGGACCGGTCTCCGGCTCACCGGTCTTCAGTGAGGCTCTGTCGCAACCCCTGACTACCGCAGATTTGGAACCCGAGACCGCTTCGGAGCCTTTGGCGGAGAGTGCTAGGCCGACGCAGCCATTTTGTTTAGCACCTAACGACGACATTGCAGAAAGAGATGTCGGTGCTGCAGAAACAGCTTCGGTTTCTGAAGGCTTCTTCAGACCGACGACGCTCACCATAAAAATGTATCCTAAGATTAAGACTCCTATTAAACCTAAAAAGACTGCACTTCAGTCTCCAGTTAAAGGCCCCATGCCTAAGAAACAGATGCTTAAAATGGCTGAAGATTTGATCTCTTTAATCAGGGGTTCCCAACCCCCTCCCGACAAAAGGCCTAGACAAGAAGAAGATTATGCCTCCTCTGAGCAAGTGTCCAATTCCTCAGGCTCCTCTGAGGACCAAGATTACTCCTTCTCCCCTTATGAAGATTCTGATGCTGAGGATTCTAGTCCCTCAGCTTCTCCTCCTGAAGACTACTCCTGTGGGGAAATTCTGCACACTATGAGGGAACATTTTCACTGGGAAGGTCGGGACTACTCTGACTCAAAGAAAAGGCTCAGAGAGTTTCTTTTACTCCCCCAGCACAGACCTCTTGCCATCCCCCCAGTTTTAGACATTGTGGATGACGTTTACTTAGAATCTAGTTTGAACCCAGATTCTCTGCCTCCTGCTCCAGCCAAACCAGACAGATACTATAGAGTGCCTGATTCCCACAAATTCCTTTATAAAAGCCCTGTTGCTGATCCAGAGATCCCAGGGTCCCAAAGGGGCTAAGGCTTCTATGGCAAAAAATCCTGTACCCTCTGAAAGAGACTCCAGAGCACTAGACAGGTGGGGGAAAAAGGTTTACTCCTCAGCCACTCTAGCTATGAGAGCACTAAATTGCCAATTTCACATGCTAAAATATCAGCAATTTCTAATGTCTCAGTTAAAACAAAAAATGAGCACACTCCCTCAAAAGTCTGAATTGAAAGAAATGCAGGATCTGTTGCATGCAACTGAACAGGTGGGCAAACATACTTTACAATGCGAGTTTGATTCTTTGGAGGCTTCCTGCAGAGCAGCTGTCACTGGGTCTGTTATACATAGGCATGCTTGGTTAAAGGAACAAACTCTGCCTGATCATGTTAAAGCAAAGCTTCTAGATGCTCCCTTACAGCAGGATGTTCTATTTGGAGTTAGAAGTCTTAAAGAAAATGGAGGATAAGGCAACATCTATGCAGACAGTCAAAGATTTTCTACAGGTACAGCACCCTCGCTTCAGCAGAAATTGGCCAACAAAAAATTGGTCCTTTCCAGCTACTGACAAACCACAGAGGGGTAAATACAGACGTCCACAAGAGGCTGAGGACAACCACAAGCCCAATACAAACCTCGACAATGGGGCACTGCAACACAGAAGGGAGGAGAAGACAGGTCCCAAACTACCAGAAGGCAAATTCAATGACTTGCACCTCATCTGGCAAAGCAACATTGTCTTGGCAGCTCCCTTGGGAGGAAAACTCGCACTTTTTTCAGACAACTGGCACATTGTCACGAAGGACAAATGGGTCCTAGACATAATTTCACGAGGATACAGATTCCATTTCCACACCTTGCCAATGAAAAGAGGAATGCCAAACCTGCCACAAAATCAATGGGCAGAGGCACAAAAACATTGCAGCTCTCATGGACATGAGAGCCATTCAACTGGTACCTACACGAGAGCAAGGCCAAGGATTTTACTCAAGACTCTTTCTAGTCCTCAGAAAGGACAATGCCTGGAGACCAATTCTGGACCTTTCAATTCTAAACACCTTCTTACAAGTACCCAAATTCAAGATGCTAACACTACAGCAGCCTCTTCCCATGTTGGGCAAGAAAGCATGGCTAGTAACGTTGGACCTCAAGGAGGCATACCTGCATGTCCCTATCAGACAAAGTTGCAGAAGATACCTCCGTTTCATTGCAGGTTCAACCCATTACCAATTCTCTGCACTGCCCTTTTGCTTATCTACTGCGCCCAGGGTCTTCACAAAATGCCTGGCACCAGTAATTGCATACTGCAGACAGAGGAATTCAAATATACCCATACCTGGACGACTGCCTCATCCAAGCAGAAAGCAAGGACATCCTCTTACAACATCTGGCTTTTGTAAAACATCTTCTAAGTTGCCTGGGGTACACAGTGAACAAAAAGAAATCAAAACTAGTACCCTCACAAAATATGACATTCCTGGGTGCCAGCTTGAATACAACGGCCCAGAAGGCTTATCTGACGCCAGACAAACAACTACAACTGACTCAATATTTCAAAACAATGGCAACAATGACCCAACTCCCTGCAAGAAAAATTCTGCAGGCCTTGGGCTTCATGGCATCTTGCATACTACTAATACCATTTGCAAAGCTGCATATGAGGAAATTACAGTGGTACCTAAAAGCATATGGTCTCAACACAGCCACAGCTTGGACACAATGATCTCTCTCATTCCCTGCCTACAACAGGAGTTTCTATGGTGGTCACAGGCATGTCCCCTCAACAAGGGTCAGCCTTTCACCTTGCCCCCAGCCAGGCAAACTATGACAACAGATGCATCGAACTACGCCTGGGGGCACACATGGCAGGACAGTGCATTCAAGGCGTATGGACTGCAGATCAAAGAAATCTGCACATCAATCAAAAAGAGATGCTAGCTGTACAGAATGCTCTGATAGCCTTCAAGAACCTATTACATCCAGGACAACTTACAATAAGGACAGACAACACCACAGTAATGTGGTACATAAACAAACAAGGGGGTACACACTCCTACCCTCTATGCAGGAAAGCAATGACCTTGTGGAACACAGCACTGGCTTACCAAGTTCAGTTACAAGCTCAATTCCTGCCAGGAAAAAAGAACACATCGGCAGACGACCTCAACAGAAACATCATGGATCCCCACGAGTGGAAACTGGATCCACAAGTATTTGCAGTGATAACTCAAAAATGGGGCCTTCCAGACATAGACCTGTTTGCCAGCCCCCAAAACTATCAGCTAACAAAATTTTGTACAAGGACACTTCACCATCAAGCTTGGAAAGTGGATGCACTCTCATTCAGTTGGAAAAACCTGACAGTATATGCCTTCCCTCCATTGCCTCTCCTCACAAAGGTGCTTCTGAAAGTCAGAAAGGAGAGACCACAACTGATACTCATAGCCCCAGACTGGCCACGCCAGCACTGGTACCCACTATTAAGGAATATGGCCCAGGGCCCACCTTGGATTTTACCACAAATTGCCCATTTGCTCACACAGCAAAACAATCAGATTCTACACAGCCAGCTCAAAACCTTAAGTCTGGCTGCATTGCAAATCACCTAAGCATCCAGCCAACTCCTCTTTCCCAAGCAGTTATGGATGTTATTCTGGAAGCTAGGAGGCCCAGCACCAGGAAGGCCTACTCGGACAAATGGAAAAGGTTTTGCGCCTGGAACCAAGCTAAAGGCCAAAACACACTTCAGCCTCACATGCCTCAGATTCTACAGTATTTAACTGAGATGTTGCACAAAGGACTTTCTTTTTCTTCCATTAAAATCCATGCATCAGCTATTTCAGCCCACTACAACACGGATCCACCCTTATTTTCACATCCACTTCTAAGGCAGTTCCTCAGAGGGGCAAAAAACATTAGGCCCCCCCCCAGGAGAGCACCTACACCAACATGGGACCTCAATTTTGTTCTGGAAAAACTTATGCTACCTCCCTTTGAACCAGCTTTCTCTGCAGATCTATAGTTTCTATCATGAAGACTGCCCTGCTGCTAGCAATAACTTCACCTAGAAGTCTCAGAACTACAGGCACTAATGGCAGTGGAACCTTTCCTCATTTTCCATCAAGACAGAGTTTCTCTACGAACTAATCCTTCCTTCATGCCTAAGGTGGTTTCCAGTGTGGCTTTAAATCAAACCATCCACTTACCCACCTTCTTCCCAAATTCACAGAACAAAGGAGAAAGACTCCTGCATTCCTTGGACATTCACAGGCAACTTCGTTACTACTTGGATAAAACTAAGGTTTTCAGAAAATCTGACCAGCTCTTTGTATCCTATGCTACAGCTTCACAAGGGAAGGCTATATCAAAACAAACCATTTCCAAATGGATAGGACATTGCATTCATTTTTGCCATACCCATCATGGAAAACCAGTTCCTGCTACCATTAGGCCCCACTCTACCAGGGCAACAGCTACATCTACAGCCTTCCTCAGGGGGGTTCCAACCAAGGAGATTTTGGAAGCTGCAACTTGGAGTTCAGTACACACCTTTACCAAACACCATCACTTACCACTTTACTCTAAGACTAGAGCTGGCTTCGCCACTGCAGTTCTGCAGGGCCTTCTAGCCTCCTCTAACCCTCTATGAATCCTCCACCCATCCTTAGCTTTGGGATTCTTCCCAAGTGTAATGACTGCAGCAGGGTAACATGATGAACATAGTACAGTTTTGTACCTACCATAAATGTAGATGTTAGAGTGTACACCCTGCTGCAGTCCAGGTTACCCTCCCTCCATCCCCTCTGATCTAACTGGCTAAATCTCTACAATACCTTCCTGATGTATTTGCTTATAGCTGGAGGGATTTTGTGTTTGTGCTACAATTTCTTAAATTGGTACTAATTACTGACCACCTTTTTGGGGGCACCTAACATCTGGGGCAAGAAAAACTGAAGAAAATGGCGTTGGATGCATTATTTATACTCCTGGCGCACTGACGTCCAGGAAGAAGCAACAGCAACCGACGCCGGACCAAGACTTTGGAATTCCGGCTGACTGCGGGACCGCCTGACGACAGGATAACCCAAGTGTGATGACTGCAGCAGGGTGTACACTCGAACATCTACATTTATGGTAGGTACAAAACTATACTTTCTGCTGCAGGCCGGCAACTCCAGAAGCATAGAGAATAGATGCCTTCTCCATGAAATTAGCAGGTCTGATTCTTTATGCGTTCTCAACTATACCATTAATCCTCAGGGTATTCCTAAATATTAAGAAACTTCAAAAAGTCATTGTAGAAGCCTCATTTTCACCAAAATAACACCATTTCCCCTCTACTACACAGCATAGCATGGGAAAATGGAAAGTGTTACCTTGGCATGTGAACCTTCCAACTCAAAACAAAAGTTTCCTCCTGCAGATCAACCTGACCGGTTTAGGGCTGACAGCTTGGATTATTACACTTTTATTCCAGGTAGGCAGATATTTTCTGTTGACACATTAGACTGTGAGGGAAACTCGTAAACCAAATGCAAGGAAATCCTTCTTAGCTAAGTGAAAAAGATTTTCTCTTGCTCTATCCAAGAACCCGTACCTAAGCAGGACTAAAGTGACAGTGGTCTTGGAAAACCTGTTAGACATTTACAAAACTGTATTATCTTATACATCCATAAAAGTGTACGCATCCACTGTTTTAGCTTGCCTACCCATGAACCCTCCTTTGTACTCCAGCTGTTCTGTTAAGCCATTTCTCAAAGTGGTCCTACATCTTCCATCTCCATGAAAAGTTGTTCTACCATGGGATCTTAACTAGGTTTTAGAGAAATTGACCCTAGCTCCTTTAGAAGAAGCTGCTTTTCCTCCTCTCACATTTTTTTTAATCTTGAAAGATGCTGTTTTTTTACCTCTGCTAAGGAAGCCTCAGAGGTGTAGGCTTTAATGCACAGAGAAACCATCCTTAGTGTTCCATTAGGACAAGGTCTCTCTTCATACAATCCTTTTATACCTAAGGTAGTTTCCAAACTAAGCCATTCACTTGCCAGTTTTCTTTCTTAATTCACAGGGCAGAGGACCTTTTGTTCCCTTGATGTGCACCAGCAGCTGAGATTTTATATGCAAAGAACTAAAAAAAAATAAATCTGTTTGACTCCTTAGCAAAAACTAAGTCAGTAACAGGCAAACTATTTCTAAATTGCGTACTCTTTTGCTTTGTAGCTCATGGTAAATTAGTTCCAGGACATATCGTAGCCTACTCCACTTGAGCCACCACAGCCTTCCTTAGAGAAGTCACTGCACAGGCTCTTCTAGAGACTGCGACTTGGACTTTAGTTCTGACTTTTTATAGGCACTACAGGATAGAGTTAGCTCCAGGGCAGGGGCAGGATTTGCCTCTACTCTCCTGCATGGCCTTTCCTCCTATTTCTGTAAGCTCTGAGAATCTTTACAAAAGTGAGGACTGAAATAGTGAATACTAAGATGAACATAGTACAGTTGTATTAGGAACTTGCCATAAATTGAGATGCTGCATAGATTCACTGCTGTAGTTCAGCTTCCCTTCTGCCTAATCTCTTCTTTCCTCTCACTGCTCTTATATTCTTTGTGCCGAGGTTGGGGTGGCACCCTAATCCTGTCATCTGCATCTTCCTTCTCACTTCCCTACTTGACTTCCTCTTTTACCTGAAGCTACTACCCGAAGAAGGTTGGAGACCTCTGTGATGGACTTGAGGCAAAGAGGGCTGTTGCCATCTGGTCCACTTGGACTTAGGCACCAAGATCATTTTCCTTTCTTTAGGCAAAAAAGATTTTAATATGTAGTCGGCTGATGCACCTCTTATACCATTGATCTCCTTACATAGTGGTTAGAGGGTGTCAGCTAAGATCCTAGAGGAACGGTAGAGTTCTGGAAGGTGGTCTACCTATACAGGTTATGACTGTAATAGTGATTACATTCAAAGCTCTACTGTTATGGTAAGTTATCTACATAGCTGTACTTTGTTTGCAGTCAGCCTTCTGGATTGCTAAGGAGTCATGGAGGTAACTATGCTTCTGGTGGGGGAGCCAGTCACTGTCAGTTCTGGAGCCTGTCTTTCAATCTCATCACAGTCTCTGGGGTGATGTTCTTCGTGTTTCACTGTTGCAGTCATCACATTTGGGTTATCTGCTTGCAGTAGCCCTCAGTCGGCCTGATTATCAAAGTCTTGGGTCCTGCGTCGGTTGTGGTCTCATCTTCCATGACGTCAGGTAGTCACGGGTATAAAGCATGCAGCCGACGCCATTACATCAGTCTTTCTTGCCTGAAATTTTCGTTTTCGAGTTTCAGAACTGAAGTCTTCAACTAAAGCTAAGTACCCCTTTGGGGAAACTTTTTCTTGATCTAAACCGATGTTAGTAAAAGTCAGTAATTGTATTTCTTGTGGAAAGCAAATACCTCACAAAGATTTTCATTCGTACTGTATTCCTTGCCTAGGCCCTGACCATGACGTACCTTGCTTAAATAAAGCACAAAACCAACAGCAATGAACTATTCGTCTGTATATTTATGCTTCTAAATATTTTGATACTCGGTTCAGTTATCCAGATATGTCTTCGGTAAGCCATCCGACAAAACACAAAGATAAAGACAGAGACGGGCCGCCTAGGTCCAAAACCGCTGGTGACGCTTCTCCTAAGCCAGTCGCCAGTTTGTCGGTACTCAGTGAGGTGCTTTCGCAGCCCCTGATACCCAATACATCAGATTCGCAGGCCTCTACTTAGACCCATTTGGAGTCTATTATGCCACGAGATGCTTCAACTGTGGAACCTGCGGATGTCTCTACATTGGATGGGTCCGGAGCCGCTGTGCAGGCACCGGCTTCTGAGGGTGTATTCAGGCCTACTGATTTGCATATTAAACTGATGCCATCTTCTTCTTCAAGACCTAAAACTCGAACTATGCCTAGAAAACTGATGCCTAGACTGCATGGTTAGGCCTTTATGCCTAAAAATCAGATGATAAGAATGGCTGAAGACCTTATTACTTTAATCAGGGGAAGCCAACCTTCCCCCCTCTAAGAGACCTAGGACTGAATTTGCTTATGATACTTCTGACCAGGATTCTGAAATTTCTGATGTCCTTCAAGAATGCAACTGCAGTCATAACATGTGGGTTGTCCTGCCTCAGGCAGCCCTCGGTCGGCCGGATTCCAAAGTCTGGGTCCGACGTCAGCTGATGTCGCATTTCTCTCCGACGTCAGAGTGGCTGGAGTACATAAGCATCAGCCGACGCCATTTTCTTCAGTCTTTCTTGCCGCGCGGTGCCCGAAGCAGAAGCAGTTCGCAAGTGCCGGTCGGTCAGCTCCTGTATTCTACGATACCGAAGTCATCGAAAAAGCTAAGTACCCCGTTGGAGACCTTTTCTTGCCTCAGACGATGTCAGAAATTACTGAAAAAGTTAACAATTGTCTTTTTTGTGGTAAACAAATACTTCATAAGGATTTCCACTCTTACTGCCTCCCTTGCCTGGGCCCAGACCACGACGTCTCGGCCTGTGTAGCCTGTGCTCGCTTCAACAAGCGCACTCTCAGGCGCCGGGCGGAGTTCGCTGAAGATTTTTTCGGCGATAAATTTGCCTACACCATGCCGTCGGATCTTCCGACATCGCAAACACCCAAAAAGCGAAAAGACCGGGACCGACATCCTAGGCCCGCGTCTACCTCCGACTCCACGCCAAAACCTAGCGCGAGTGCTCCGGTTCCCTCTGAGACGGTCTCTCCACCGCTCCGAACCGAAGACACCGCATTACCGACGACTCCGATTCCAGACATTACTCCGACGCCAGTTATAGACTTTCCTCCGGATACCGAAACCGAGGAAATGCCCGAGACCATTGCTGTACACAAGGTCACTCACGCACGTGGAGCTGCCAGGCCTCCTTTGGCCATGTCTATTAAGGCCTACACTAGAGCTAAGGCAGCCAGCAAAACAAAGCATATTACTTCTAAATCCTTACCTCAGCCGACTCCGGAGACACAAATTATGTCCATGGCTGCTGATTTAATTTCCATGATTAGAGGTTCACAGGCCCATCCTGAGAGAGCATCCCAGCCTCCTCCTGATAAAAGGCCCCGGGTTGAACCCTCTGACCCTACTCCTTCAGATGAAGACTCTGAGGGCTCTGTCCACTCTGATAGCCAGGAAGAGCTCTTCCAGACTTATGAGGACTCGGATGCAGAAGATTCCATCCCTTCGGCCTCCCCTCCTGAGGATATTTCTTTTGGGGAAGTTCTGCACACCATGAGGGAACATTTCAAGTGGCAGGGTCAGGAATTTTCTGATTCTAGGAAACGCCTTAGGACTTTCCTTAAGAAGCCTCAGCACAGGCCCTTAGCTATTCCTCCTGTACTTGATGTTCTGGATGATTTGTATTCTGACTCTAGTGCTACCCCTGATTCTCTTCCTCCTGCTCCAGCCAAGCCAGACAGGTATTACAGGGTCCCAGAAACTCATTCCCGTTTATTCAGGGCCCATTCTGCTGATTTGGATACTATTTCACAGGGGCCTAAAGGAGTTTCAGCCTCCACCTCAAAAAATCCTTTGCCCTCCAACAGGGAAGCAAGGTCATTAGAGAGATGGGGCAAAAAGGTTTACACATCCACTACCTTATCTATGAGAGCTTTAAATTGCCTTTTTCATATGTTACAATATCAGGATTATCTCTTAGAAGATTTACAAAAAACATTAGCTTCTCCTGATCCTTTAGACAGGAAGACTTTGCAGGAAGCTGTACATAACACTCAGCAAGTAAGCAATCACTTCCTGCAGTGTGGATATGATGCACTGGAAGCTTCATGTAGGGCAGCTATGACAGGGGCAGTGATTCGTAGACATGCTTGGTTAAAAGATCAACCTCTACCAGATCATGTAAAAGCAGAACTTCTGGATGCACCTTTGGAAAAGAACAAGCTTTTTAGTGCAAATGCTAAGGATGTGTTAAAGACCATCGAAGAAAAAGCAAAATCAGTTCAGACTGTGAAAGATTTCCTCCAGGTTCAACCCCCTCAGATTCAGTAGGAATTGGCCTTCAAAAACTGGTCCTTTCCTAATCCAGAAAAGTTTCAAAGGGGTAAGAACAGGCGTGGCGAGGAAGAGGCCAATACAGAGGCCCTTACAGGGGCGACAATGGCAGCCAGGAAACCAAAGAAGTGGCAGGGGTTTCACCTGCCCAACAACCACAAACTCAATGACTTTCCTCTACTACCGCCTACCAGGGAACAACTAGAAGCTCCCTTGGGCGGGAAATTATCTCTGTTTGCAGAAAACTGGCACAGACTGACAAAGGACAAATGGATTTTGGACATTATAGACCGAGGGTACAGGTTTCATTTTCATACCTTACCAAGAAAACAAGGCATGCCAAACCTACCACAAAATCAAAGGGCAGAGACTATCAAGCAAATCACTCTGCTGACTCGAATGAAAGCAATAGAAAGAGTTCCACAACAAGAACAAGAACAGGGGTTTTACTCAAGACTGTTCCTTGTTCCAAGAAAAGAATCTCAATGGAGACCAATACTGGACTTGTCCGCATTAAGCACCTTTCTCATAGTACCAAAGTTCAAAATGCTGACTCTACAGCAACTCCTTCCCATGCTGGGCAAGGAGTCGTGGCTGATTACTCTGGACCTCAAGGAGGCATACCTGCATGTCCCTATCAGACACAGCTGCAGAAGATACCTCAGATTTCTTGCAGGGCCAGAGCATTATCAATTCTCAGCATTGCCATTTGGCTTATCTACTGCACCCAGAGTATTTACAAAATGCCTGGCTTCAGTAATTGCTCATTGCAGGCTCCAGGGTATACAAATTTACCCGTACCTGGACGACTGCCTCGTACAAGCGGACGACAAATTGATGTTGACAAAAAACCTGGATTATGTCATACGATTACTTCAAGCTCTGGGATACACAGTCACCTTCCAAAAGTCAAGACTGCAGCCATCCCAGCAAATAATCTTCTTAGGAGCCAAACTAGACACAGCCTCTCAGATGGCTTACCTGACAGAAGACAAGCAAGAGAAGTTAACTCATTACTTCAAAGGTTTAGCAAAACTCACCCAGGTGACTGCAAGGAGATTCTTACAGGCCCTGGGTTACATGGCATCCTGCATTCTACTGGTTTCATTAGCAAAACTACACATGAGAAAGCTTCAATGGTACCTAAAAAGTATTTGGTCTCAACGCAGCAACAACTTGGAGACAATCATACCACTCATTCCATGCCTACAAAAGGAATTCCTATGGTGGGCCTCGGTGAGCCAGGAAAACACAGGTATGTCATTCAAAAAACCACAGATAACACAGACCATGACTACAGATGCCTCAGACCTTGGATGGGGGGCGCACATGGAAGGCAGGTGTATACAAGGACAATGGTCTCCAAAGGAAACACATCTGCATATAAACCAAAAGGAAATGCTGGCAGTAATGCATGCCATTGAGGCTTTTCAACACCAACTCCAGCAAGGCCATTTAATGATACGGACAGACAACACCACTGTGATGTGGTACATAAACAAGCAGGGGGGCACCTACTCTTACCCCCTTTGCAGACTGACAATGCAGCTTTGGGAGAAATCACTGAGCCTAAACATCCAGTTACAATCCCAGTTTGTGCCAGGAAAAGACAATGTGTTGGCGGACAGCCTAAGCAGGAATTTCACAGATCCACACGAGTGGAGGTTACACCCGAAGGCCTTCAGACAACTCACTTCGACATGGGGCAAGCCAGAAGTGGACCTATTTGCCTCTCACCTCAACCATCTTCTACCAAAATTTTGCACAAGGACATACCATCCAAAAGCTTGGAAAATAGATGCCCTCTCATTCAACTGGAACTCCCTAGCAATCTATGCATTCCCACCTCTGCCACTGATGACCTCAGTATTACTAAAGATCAAAGCAGAGAAGCCCAAGGGAATCATAATAGCTCCGGATTGGTCAAGACAACACTGGTATCCACTACTACGGAGCATATGTCACACCAGGAGGTGGGCCCTGCCTCAGTGGCCTCTACTTTTGACTCAACACAATTTCGAAACACTGCATCCAAACCTTCAGACACTGCAGCTAACAGCTTGGGAGATCCCATAAATAACTTCAGCTTATCTCTCTCTAAGGAAGTTCAGCGGATGCCAACAGAGGCTCGAAGACCATCCACCAGAAAGGTTTACTTAGCAAAGTGGAAAAGATACAGCAATTGGAATACCAGCAAGGGACATGATGCTTTATTGCTGAACATCCCACTTATCTTGGAATATTTGGCAGATATGTTAAAGAACGGTCTCTCATATTCTTCCATAAAGATACATGCATCTGCTATTTCAGCTAGATACAACACTGATCCTCCTGTTTTCTCTCACCCCTTACTAAGACAATTCCTCAGGGGAATCAAGAACATTAAGCCATCAAGAAAGGCCCCAGTGCCAGCCTGGGACCTCAATTTTGTCTTAGAAAAACTGATTCTACCTCCTTTTGAGCAATCAGCTTCAGTTGACTTGCAATTTCTCTCATGGAAGACAGCTTTCCTGTTGGCAATTACCTCAGCAAGAAGGGTTTCGGAGCTACAGGCCCTAATGGCAATACCACCCTTTATTATTTTCCACAGAGACAGGGTTTCATTAAGGACTAACCCTACTTTTATGCCAAAGGTGGTATCTAGGGTTTCTCTAAATCAAGCCATTCATCTGCCTGCTTTCTTCCCCAATCCTGAGAATAAGGGGGAAAGACTTTTGCATACCTTGGACATTCACAGACAACTTCGATACTACCTGGACAGAACCAAGGCCAGTAGGAAGTCTGAACAACTTTTTGTAGCTTAAGCCCCTGCAGTCCAAGGAAAAGCAATTTCAAAACAGACTATTTCTAAATGGATTGGACATTGCATCAGATTCTGTTATTCTTTTCATGGAAAGACTGTTCCAGCCAATGTCAGACCACATTCCACCAGAGCTACAGCCACCTCTACAGCATTTTTAAGAGGGGTGCCTACCAAGGACATTCTAGAAGCTGCTACATGGAGCTCCGTGCATACATTCTCCAAACACTACAATCTCCCTCTATATTCCAGATCCAGAGCAGGCTTTGCTTCGGCAGTCCTGCAGGGTTTGATTGCCACTCCATCTTTTTCCTAGTGCATACCTCCTCCCCCAGCTAAGCTATGGTATTCTACCCACATGTTATGACTGCAGTTACATTCTTGAAGGACATAGTACAGTTTTGTACCTACCATAAATGTAGATGTCCGATAGACATGCAACTGCAGTCGGATTTTCCCTCCCTCCATACCCCTCTATGCCTAGGGTCCACTCCTATCCCTGATGTCCTTCAAGGTAGCATCTGCAGTCATAACAAATGGGTTGTCCTGTCGTCAGGCAGCCCTTCGGTCGGCCGGATTCCAAAGTCTGGGTCTGGCTTCGGCTGATGTCGCACTTCACCCGACGTCATCTCTGCTGGTCTTCGGGTATAAAGGCATCAGCCGACGCCATTTTCCTCAGTCTTTCTTGCCGCGTGGCGCCCGAAGCAGAAGCTGTTCGCAAGTGCCGGTCGGTCAGATCCAGAGATTACTACTACCGAATACTACTTCGAAGACTTCTAAAAAGCTAAGTACCCCATTGGGGACTCTTTCTTGCCTCAGCCGATGTCAGAAAAAGTAAATAACTGTTTAACTTGTGGGAAACAAATACCTCATAAAGATTTCCACTCTTACTGTCTGCCTTGCTTAGGCCCAGACCACGACGTAGCAGCCTGTTCGGCCTGTGCTTCCTTGGGGTTGGGAGGGTGGCCTAATGGTTAAGGTGTTTGTCTTACAAACACAAGCTGCAGGGTTTGAGTCTCACAAGGGATAATTGGCTAGGCTTAAAATGGCTCGCAAGGGCAGTTAGCTTAGTACTAATCTATGAACCTATGAACCTATGAACCGACGAACGCTTAGGCGTCGGTCGGAGTTTGCTGAACAGTTTTTCGGCTCAGATTTTGCGTACATTATGCCGTCGGATCCTCCGACTACCCAAATTGTTAAAAAACGCAAAGAAAAAGACCGACACTCGCGGTCCGCGGTTTCGACCAAAACCACGGTTAAGCAAGCCGCGAGTGTCTCGGTTTCGGCCGAAACCGAGAAAACTGGTCAATCTTCAGCCGAATGCATGACTACTACTGAGGCTCCTGCTACCTTAGTTGAATCGGCCTCAGAAGTTTTGCCTACTACTGTGGTTCCTAGTGATTTATCAGACACCATCCCTTTGGATGTCTCTACCCCAGCACGTGGTGCTGCTAGGCCTCCTGCAGCCATGTCTATTAAGGCCTTTGCCAGGGCTAAAGCAGCCAAAACTGCTAAATCAGTGCCTGTTAAGCCCCCCTCACACAGGCCCACTTCTAGTTCACAAATGCTTACTCTGGCAGAGGATTTAATATCCTTAATTAGGGGATCCCAATCTCACCCAGACAGGGCCTCTTAGCCACCAGAAAAGAGACCTAGAGCAGAGCCCCCCGAGCCAGTGTCCTCTGATGATTCTGCGGATGACTCAGAAATTACAGACCAGCCAGAGGCTCCTTTGTCTACATATGAAGATTCCGATGCTGAAGAATCCATTCCATCTGCCTCTCCGCCAGAGGAATTTTCCTTTGGGGAAACCTTACATGCCATGAGAGAACAATTCCAATGGCAGGGACAAGATTTCTCAGATTCAAGAAAAAGGCTTAGGACATTTCTGCACTTACCACAACATAGGCCCTTAGCTATACCTCCAGTACTGCCTGTTGTGGATGATGCATTTAATGATGTTTGCACTGCTCCTGATACTTTACCTCCAGCCCCTGCCAAACCAGATAGATTTTACAGGGTGCCAGACACTCATCACCACCTATACAAGGCCCCACTTGCAGATCCTGAGACTATATCCCAGGGGCCTAAGGCAGTAGCCTCGACCTCAGCAAAAAACCCTACTCCTTCTGAAAGGGAATCCAGGTCCTTAGAGAGATGGGGGAAAAAAGTTTACACCTCTGCTACTCTCTCAGCTAGAGCTTTAAAAGGTTTGTAATTTGGAGTACTGAAAGAGGAAAAGATGTGTCGAACATAGATATTGCTAACATCCTGGAGTACTTGGCAGAGCTTCTACATACAGGCCTGTCTTATTCCTCCATCAAGATACATGCATCAGCTATTTCAGCAGAATACAGCTTCGATCCACCTGTCTTTTCACATCCTCTACTCAGGCAGTTCCTCAGAGGGATCAAGAATGTAAAACCTTCTAGGAAACCACCATTACCAGCATGGGACTTGAACTTTGTGCTAGAAAAATTGACACTCCCTCCATTTGAACCAGCAGGAACAGCAGATCTTCAACACCTATCATGGAAAACTGCTTTCCTACTGGCAATTACTTCAGCAAGGAGGGTTTCGGAACTACAGGCCTTAATGGCAGTACAACCCTTCCTAATCTTCCATCAAGACAGGGTCTCCATGAGAACTAATCCTACATTTATGCCTAAGGTGGAATCCAGAGTGTCTTTAAACCAGGCAATCCACCTACCCACCTTCTTTCCCAATCCACAGAACAGGGGGGAAAGACTGCTGCATACCTTGGATGTACATAGACAGTTACGCTACTACCCGGACAGAACCAAAGGTAACAGAAAAACTGACCAGCTTTTAGTAGCTTATGCAACAGGAAGGGAAGGAAAAGCAATTTCCAAACAGACAATCTCCAAATGGATAGGAAATTGCATAAGATTCTATTACTCCTACCATGGAAAACCAATTCCACAGAACATAAGACCTCATTCTACAAGGGCTACAGCCACTACCACAGCTTTCTTACGAGGAGTGGCAACCAAGGACATTATTGAGGCGGCTACTTGGACCTCCGTGCATACATTTGCCAAGCATTATAATTTACCTCTATACTCTAGATCCCGAGCAGGGTTTGCCACTGCTGTACTGCAAGGGATCCTAACTACACCATAATTTTTCTTCCTCCACCCCTAGTTGGCTATGGTATTCTACCCATTTGTTATGACTGCAGATGCTACCTTGAAGGACATAGTACAGTTTGTACCTACCATAAATGTAGATGTCCGAACAGGATAGCATCTGCAGTCAGGATTACCCACCCTCCTTCCCCTCTGTGGTACTCCTAGGGTATTTACCCTCCTATTAGCTAGCTGGGGGGGAGTCTCTTATGGTGTATTTGTTTGTATATATGTACATACATGCTTATTTTTTGTGTTTGCCTTTTACTTTTTTGGGAAACATTGGCATTTATCCAAAATTTAGCTTTCCAAGAGGGCAACTGGCATCTGGGGCAAGAAACACTGAGGAAAATGGCGTCGGCTGATGCCTTTATACCCGAAGACCAGCAGAGATGACGTCGGATGAAGTGCGACATCAGCCGAAGCCGGACCCAGACTTTGGAATCCGATCCGAAGGGCTGCCTGACGACAGGACAACCCATTTGTTATGACTGCAGATGCTATCCTGTTCGGACATCTACATTTATGGTAGGTACAAACTGTACTTTACTCTTAGCTGGGGATATCTGTTATGGTGTATTTGTCTTATTGCTCATTTATTTGTTTGGAATCCTGTTTTTGTCTTCCAATTTGATTACAGCCTTCCTTGGAGGGCACCTGGCATCTGGGGCAAGAAACACTGAAGAAAATGGCATTGGCTGATGCTTATGTACTCCAGCCGCTCTGACGTCGGAGAGAAATGCGACATCAGCCGACGTCGGACCCAGACTTTGGAATCCGGCCGACCGAGGGCTGCCTGAGGCAGGGCAACCCACATGTTATGACTGCAGTTGCATGTCTATCGGACATCTACATTTATGGTAGGTACAAAACTGTACTTTTCCTCTGATGACCAGGATTTACCCTTACCTACCTATGAGGATTCTGATGCAGAGGACTATATTCCCTCTGCTCCCCCCCCCCCCCCCCAGAGGATTTCTCTTTTGGTGAAACCCTTCATACTCTTAAGGGAGTACTTTTGCTGGGAAAACCAGGATTACTCTGATTCTAAAAAGAGGCTTGGGGATTTCTTACTCCTGCCCCAGCACAGCCCTTTTAGCTATCCCTCCCTGTACTAGACATTGTTGATGTCTTTTCTGAATCTAGCTTGGCCCCTGACTCTCTACCTCCTGCTCCCAGAAAACCTGATAGATATTACAGGGTTCCTGATTCACAAGTTCCTTTTTAAAAATCCTACTGTGGATCCTGAGACCATTTCACAGGGGCCCAAGGGCATTAAGGCTACTACTGCCAAAAATCCTCCATCTCTGATAGAGACTCCAGGGCGCTGGATAGATGGTGTAAGAAAATATACACTTCTGCAACTTTGGCCATTAGGGCCTTAAACTGCCAGTTTCATATGTTAAAGTATCAGCAGTATATTATTGGATTCCTTAAACAGAAAATGATGTTGAGTCCTGTTTGTGCTGAAAATAAGGATTTACAGGATGTAATGCATTCTGCTGAGCAGGTTGGAAAACATACTTTGCAATATGGTTTTGATTCACTAGAGGCATCTTGCAGGGCTGCTGTGACTGGGACAGTACTTAAAAGGCTTGCTTGGCTTAAGGAGCAATCTTTGCCAGATCATGTTAAAGCTAAATTGCTGGATGCTCCCTTAAATCAGGACTGCCTGTTTGGCAACAAAGCAGAACAGGTTCTTAAAAAGATGGAGGAAAAAGCTAAATCTATGCAAAATGTTAAAGATTTCCTACAAATACAGCCTCCAAGACTTAGTAGGCATTGGCCCTCTAAGAATTGGTCTTTTTCTGCCTCTTCCAGGCCTTCTCAGTCCATACCCAGAACCAGCAGAACACCCATGCTTCACTCCCAGGGTACGCACAGAGCTAAGCAGTGGGGGGCTTCCACTTCCAAATCAGGGAGTAGTAAGACAACTTCCAAGTAAAACGATTCTGCACAAGGACTTGTCACAGACGAGCATGGAAAGTGGACGCCCTATCTTTCAGCTGGAAAAACCTATCAGTATATGCCTTTCCCCCACTGCCTCTCCTCCCCAAGGTACTCCTAAAGGTCAGACAGGAGTAGCCAAAGGTGATGCTGATTGCCCCAGACTGGCCCCACCAGTACTGGTACCCAGTCCTAAGGAACTTGTCTCAATGCCCTGCTTGGACCTTACCTCAAATACCCCATCTAATGTCCCAGAAAAACAGTCAGATCCTGCACAGCCAACTCAGGACTCTAAACTTGGCAGCATGGTGGATAGTGTAGTCATAGAAAACACACCTCTCAGTAAAGCTGTGATGGATGTCATTTTGGAAGCCAGAAGGCCTAGTACTAGAAAATCTTATGCTGGAAAATGGAAGAGATTCTGTGCTTGGAACCAGGCGCAAGGAACTGATACAGCTGTACCAAATATCCCTCAGATTTTGCAATACTTAACTGAGATGCTGGACAAACGCCTCTCTTTTTCATCAATTAAAATTCACGCCTCTGCCATTTCGGCTCATTACAAAACAGAGCCACCAATCTTTTCTCATCCTTTATTAAAACAGTACCTCAGAGGAGCCAAGAATTTAAGGCCTCCAAGGAGATCCCCAACACCTGCATGGGACCTCAACTATGTCTTGGAAAAACTTGCCCTGGCCTCCCTTTGAGCCAGCTGCTACTGCTGATATAAAGTTTTTATCTTGGAAAACCGCTCTGCACCTAGCAGTAACTTCTGCAAGATGAGTTTCAGAGCTACAGGCACTCATGGCTGTGGAGCCTTTTATCATGTTTTATCCAGACAGGGTTTCCCTGAGGACAAACGCAACATTTATGCCTAATGTGGTGTCCAGTGTGGCTCTTAATCAAACTACTCATCTGCTAACTTTCTACCCAAATCCACAGAACAAGGGGGAGAGAATACTACATTCTTTGGACGTACACAGATAGCTTAGATTTTACTTGGACAGAACCAAAGTTTTCAGGAAGACAGAGCAATTACTAGTGGCATTTGCTGCAGGATCACAAGGAAAGGCTATCTCAAAGCAAACTGTCTTACAGTGGATAGGCCACTGCATTCGTTTCTGTTTTTTCACCATGGCAAGCAAGTGCCTAAGGACATTAGGCCACATTCAACCAGAGCTGCAGCCACTTCAGCAGCCTTTCTCAGGGGAGTACCAACCAAAGACATTTTAGAAGCTGCTACTTGGAGTTCAGTGCACATCTTTACAAAGCACTATCATCTGCCACTCTACTCTAAATCCAGGGCAGGCTTTGCCACTGCAGTTCTGAAGGGCCTCATAGCCGCTCCTACTGCTGTTTAGCTCCAGCCTCCCAACCATAGCTTTGAGACTCTACCCAAATGTAATGACTGCAACAGTGAAACACGAAGAACATAGTACAGTTGTGTACACTTACCATAAATGTAGATGTTCGAGTGTATTCACTGTTGCAGTCCAGGTTACCCACCCGCCATCCCTCTTTTTTATGTGGTGTATTTGCTTGTAGATGAAGGTAAAGTTTATATTGCTGCATGTATTTATATATATATATATATATATATATATATATATATATATTATAAAAATTATGGCTACCCTTTTAGGAGGCACCTGACATCTGGGGCAAGAAAAACTGAAGAAAATGGTGTTGGACGCTTCTTTTATACTCCTGACGCCCTGACGTCAGGGAAGAGCCGACAGCAGCCGACGCAGGACCCAAGACTTTGGAATTCAGGCTGACTGAGGGCAGCCTGCCAGTAGGATTACCCAAATGTAATGACTGCAACAGTGAATACACTCGAACACCTACATTTATGGTAAGTGTACACAGCTGTACTTTTGCCTTTCCCCAGAACTACCATTTGGACAAATTCTGCTCAAGGACTCCCCACAAACAAGCTTGGAAAGTGGATGCTCTGTCCTTCAGCTGGAAAAATCTGGCAGTTTATGCTTTTCCTCCTCTTCCTCTCCTCTCCATAGTACTACTAAAGGTCAAACAGGACAAACCAAGGACGATACTGATTGCACCAGACTGGCCACGCCAACACTGGTGTTACTCCCTCTTGCACAGTTTGTCACTGCTGGCTCCATGGCACCTGCCTCAGACCCCTACCCTGCTGTCACAACAGGAGACCCAGATTCTGCACCCTCAGCTTCAAACTCTGATCCTGGCAGCTTGGCTAATTACCTAATCTCTCCGTTACCATCATAGGTTCATAGGTTCATAGGTAGATACTAGGCTATCTGCCCTAGGGCATTTGTAAGCCTAGCCAGAGTGTATTTGGCTTCCACCTCCCTATTAGATTAGCCTACTGTGCCTCTGTAAAGTAGGTCACAGAAGGTACCCTTTTATGATTAGTTTACTGTGCCTCTGTCTAGCAGGGACACAGAAGAGATCCCAGGGGTGAATTTGCGATTTCCCATCCACGCTTCCACATTTCGCTTGGAGGGTCAGCGAGGGGCTATGTCTAACATGAATTGGGATTCTATTCCAGAGTAAGGGGAGCCTCTGGGAAATGAATCTGTCCCTCCAGCATGTCCTATTTATTTTTGTGCTGAGGTTTAGGTCCCTGGAGCGTGTAGGTCTAAGGGACTTGGATTTTTTGAGGTGGAGCATGTCCATTAATTCTGGGTTTGATTTGGCTTTGTACGTCAGGCATAGATCGCCTCTGAGTAGGCGGTAAGCAACTGAGTAGAGCTGGAGTTTCTTTAGTCGAGCTGCATAGGACATCTGTTTGTAGCCCATGATCCTCTTGGTGAGGTACTTTTGGGGTCTCTCCAGTTGCTGCAGGTGTCGAGTAAGGTACATCCCAAAAGGGGCATTGTATTCAATTATGGGCTTGATGAGTGACGAGTAGAGGGGCACAATGACCTCTCTTGATCTAGATGCAAACTCTTTTGTGATAAGGTGGGCTATATAGAAGGTCTTTCTAACCACTTTGGCAACGTGATTATCAAAGGAGAGATTACTATCTATGTTGGTCCCCAAATCTCTAATTACTTCTTCCGTACTTAATGGATTACCACCTATGTGGTAATTTGTGGGCACCTTGTTTTTCCCAAAGGGAATGACTATGCAGTTTTTAGCATTTAGCTTGAGGCTGTGGCTCTGGCACCAAGCATCCGTCTCTGTGAGACCCTTTTGGAGGATGCTTGTGTCAGCTGGAGATTTGATTATGGCCCCCAGTTTGCAGTCATCTGCGAACTTTGTCAGCCATAATCCCCCCATGTTAGCTTGAACCTCAGAGAAGTATATACCGAACAAGAGAGGTCCCAGAACTGAGCCCTGTGGGACGCCACTTGTAACTGACTTGAATTCGGACATGGCACCTGCGATTCTGACCATGTGGCTTCTATCTCTGAGCCAGTTTGCAACCCATCTTGTGATATAGGGGTTGATATTTAAGCTGGTAAGCTTATTTATGATGCCCGAGTAGGGTATTGTGTCAAAGGCTTTTGCGAGGTCCAGGTAGGCTGTGTGGAATACCTTGCCCTCATCTATGGCTTTGGTAACTGTTTCAAAGAAATCAACTAGGTTTAAGAGGCAAGATCTGCCCTTAAAGCCGAATTGGGTAGGGTCCAGTGTCTGGAGGCTCCCAATGTCTTTGTTTATGAGTTCCATGATAATACGCTCCATAGCTTTACAGACCAGACTAGTCAGGCTTATGGGGCGATAGTTTCCGGGGTCCGTTGTGGCACCACCTTTGTGGAGTGGGACCACTGTAGCTGTACGCCATTCTTTGGGTACATATCCAGCCTTAAGGCTAAGTTTGAACAGTGACTTAATGTGAGGGTTCAGTTCTTCTTGGAGCTCATGTAAGACGCAGCCTGGGACACCATCCGGTCCCATAGATGCTGTGTTTTTTTGCTTTGGAGAGGGCAGCTTTCACCTGTGCATCTGTGATGTCAGGGAGGTTACTTTCAGTTGGGATAGGCATTTGCTCCTTTGGGGGGAAAGGGGGGAGAAATTTGCGCTGAATCTGTCTGCCAGGATGTTGGCTATGTCTGTAGGTTCAGTATATTTTGTACTGTTATGCAACAATTCAGAGCATATCTGGGAGTCTCCACCCATGTTCCTGACATAACTAAAGAAGGCCTTGTGATTATCTTTAGTGTCTAGGGCAATTATTCTTTCAAAACTGGCCTTTGATGATTTTATGAGGGATCGAAGTTTCTTGCTAATACTGATCAGAGATGCCTTCCCTTTTTGGAATTTTGCTCTGTCATGTAGTGGCTTCCTCCTTGTGTTGTATAGTTTATTTATGGCCGGGTTCCACCAGACCGGTCTCCTGTTTTTGGAGGAGTGAGTCTTGGTTTTATTTGGGATAGCATGATCCATGCATTCCTGCAGGTGCTCATAGAATGAATTTGTAAAGGATTCTGCGGATTGGGCTGTATTATCCTCTGGCCCAGGGGCTTTGAAGGATTCCACCTAAATCTTAAGAAGTGCAAAGTTGGCTTTTGAGAAATTCTTTACAGTGATTTCCTTGGCTGGGGGTGGGGACAGGATATGGATGTCCAGGGAAATTTGTTTATGGTCTGATCTTACCAATGAGGGGTTTACCTCTGGTGTGGAACATAGAGTCCCCATGTTGGTGATGACCAGGTCCAATATGTTGATGTCCTTCAAGGATGCATCTGCAGTCATCACATATGGGTTGTCCTGCCTCTGGCAGCCCTTCTGTCGGCCGGATTCCAAAGTCTGGGTCCAGCGTCGGCTGATGTCGCCCCTTCCCCGACGTCAGAGCGCCTGGAGTATAAAAGCGTCAGCCGACGCCATCTTCCCCAGTCTTTCTTGCCGTGTGGTGCCCAAAACAGAAGCAGTTCGCAAGTGCCAGTCGGCCAGCTCCTGTAATTCAGCTAAACCGAAGACTTCAAAAGCTAAGTACCCCGTTGGGGACTCTTTCTTGCCTCAGCCGATGTCAGATAAAATTAATAATTGTTTAACTTGTGGGAAACAAATACCTCATAAGGATTTCCACTCTTACTGCCTCCCTTGCCTAGGCCCAGACCATGACGTCTCGGCCTGTTCCGCCTGTGCTTCCTTCAACCGACGCACTCTAAGACGTCGGTCGGAGTTTGCAGAGGAATTTTTTGGGGCTAGTTTTGCTTACAAAATGCTGTCGGAGACTCTGACTTCACATTTAATAAAGAAACGGAAGGACAAGGACCGACACACGCGGTCAACGGTTTCGGCTGAAACCACGGCCAGGCCTACCGCAAGTGTCTCGGTCTCGGCTGAAACTGAGTCCTTGGTACTTCCATCCACTGACAACCTCGGCCCCGGAGGCCACTACTGTATCGGTTGTTGAATCTCCATTGGAATCTGGTGTCCAGGAACCTTCCGACACAATTCCCTTAGACAAAACTACACCAGCACGTGGTGCAGCCAGGCCTCCTGCATCCATGTCTATTAAGGCATTCTCTAGGGCTAAAGCTGCTAAACACTCAAAATCTATGCCTCCCAGGGTTATCCCCCAGAGACCCACTACAGGTTCTCAGGTCCTTAGTCTAGCAGAGGACCTTATTTCACTAATTAGGGGCTCTCAACCTCATCCGGACAGGGGCTCTCAACCTCCTACAGAAAAAAGGCCCAGGGTTGAGCCCTCTGATCCCCTCTCCTCAGATGAGGTCTCTGATGGCTCTGCTCTCTCGGACTACCAGGAGGAGGCTTTTTCGGCCTACAAGGATTCTGATGCAGAGGAATCTATCCCTTCGGCCTCCCCTCCTGAAGAACTGTCTTTTGGGGAAACTCTGCACACTATGAGGGAGCATTTCCAATGGCAGGGCCAGGAATTCTCTTATTCCAGGAAGAGATTAAGGACCTTCTTGCATTTGCCTCAGTACAGACCTTTGGCTATTCCCCCTGTTTTGAATGTCATTGATGATGTGTACTCTGAGTCTAGCACAACCCCTGACACTCTCCCACCGGCTCCTGCCAAACCCGATATATACTACAGGGTCCCGGAATCACATCTTTTCCTTTACAAGGCCCACTCTGCTGATCCAGAAACTATTTCCCAGGGCCCTAAAGGGGTTGCAGCTGTCACTACAAAAAATCCACTCCCCTCTGAAAGGGAGTCCAGGGCTTTAGAGCGATGGGGTAAAAAAGTGTATACTTCTGCTACCCTTTCTATGACTGCTTTAAACTGTCAATTTCATATGATACAGTACCAAGAGTATTTGTTAGATGAATTGCATAAAAAACTGTCTTCACCTGAACCCCTAGATCGCAAATCACTTCAGGATCTGGTACACAACTCTCAACAGGTTAGCAACCATTTCTTGCAGTGTGGTTATGATGCATTGGAAGCTTCATGTAGGTCAGCTATGACAGGTGCAGTCATACGTAGGCATGCTTGGCTGAAGGAACAATCTCTGCCAGACCATGTTAAAGCAAAGCTTTTGGATGCTCCACTGGAAAAGCAAAAGTTATTTGGCTCCACTGCTCAGGAGGTCTTAAAGAAATTTGAAGAAAAGGCAAAATCTGTACAAACAGTCAAAGATTTTATGCAAGTCCAACCACCAAGATTCAGCAGAAATTGGCCTTCCAAGAACTGGTCCTTTCCAGACACAGACAGATTTCAGAGAGGCAAGAACAGGCGTGCCAGAGGTAGAGGGCAAGTTAGAGGCTCCTACAGAGGTAGTGCAGGGCCTACAACTGCTGCACAAGGACAGACTCAATGACTTTGCTTTGACACCGCCAACCAGGGCTCAATTGGAAGCACCTTTGGGCGGAAAGCTTTCCTTATTTTCAGAAAATTGGCACATTATTACAAGGGACAAATGGACACTACAAATAATAGACAAAGGATACAGGTTCCATTTCCACACATTACCGAAAAGAAAAGGCATGCCAGACCTGCCACCAAATCAAAGGGCAGAGGCTTTGAAACAAATCTCCAACTTAATGAAAATGAAAGCAATAGAAAAGGTTCCTCTTTCAGAACAAGGCCAAGGATTTTATTCCAGACTCTTCCTTGTTCCAAGAAAAGAAAAGCAATGGAGGCCTATTCTCGACTTGTCTGCACTAAATGCTTATCTCATTGTGCCAAAATTCAAAATGCTGACTCTACAGCAACTCCTTCCCATGCTGGGCAAGGGGTCTTGGCTGGTAACTCTGGACCTCAAGGAGGCATACCTGCATGTCCCTATCAGACAAAGCTGCAGAAGACACCTCAGATTTCTTGCAGGTTCAGAGCATTATCAATTTTCAGCATTGCCCTTTGGCTTATCTACTGCGCCCAGAGTATTCACGAAATGCCTGGCATCAGTAATTGCACACTGCAGACTTCAGGGGATGCAAATATACCCGTATCTGGACGACTGCCTTATACAAGCGGACAGCCAACAAATTTTGGTAAAACACTTGAATTATGCCATCCACCTTCTTCAGGCCTTGGGATATACAGTCAACATTCACAAGTCAAGACTTGTACCATCCCAAAGAATAACTTTTCTGGGTGCGGATCTAGACACAACCACCCAAATGGCTTTCCTCACAGAAGAAAAGCAAAACCAACTACCGGATTACTTCAAAACCTGTCAAGACAAACTCAGCTGACTGCAAGGAAAATCCTGCAGGCCCTGGGTTACATGGCTTCTTGCATTCTTCTGATTCCTCAAGCAAGGCTACATATGAGGAAATTACAATGGTACCTAAGGAGTTTATGGACTCAGCACAGTCACAGCTTGGAAACTTTGATACCACTCATCCCATGCCTTCAAAGGGAATTTCTGTGGTGGGCTCAAGCAAGCCAGTCAAACAGGGGTTTGCCCTTCAGCAAACCAATAGCCAGCCAAACCATTACAACGGACGCTTCAGACCACGGATGGGGAGCACACATGGAGGGAAGATGCATTCAAGGACTATGGTCACAAAAAGAGCTACGCATGCACATAAACCAAAAGGAAATGCTGGCAGTGATTCATGCTATCGAGGCCTTCAAGTTATTTCTACATCAAGGCCACCTGCTAATAAGGACAGACAACACTACAGTTATGTGGTACATAAACAAGCAAGGAGGCACCCATTCCTACCCTCTTTGCAGACTGGCGATGAATCTATGGGAACTTTCCTTGACACTCAATATACAGCTGCAATCCCAGTTTGTACCAGGAAAGGACAATATACTGGCGGACAGCTTAAGCAGGAACATCATGGATGCACACGAATGGATGCTGCACCCAGACATCTTCCATCAGATAACACGATCATGGGGGAGACCGGACATAGACCTCTTTGCTTCCCCACACAATCATCAGCTGGAGAAATTCTGTTCAAGGACATACCACCCACAAGCATGGAAAGTGGACGCCCTCTCTTTCAGCTGGAGAACTCTAACAGTGTATGCATTCCCACCTCTTCCATTAATGACCAAGGTCTTACTGAAGATCAGGGCAGAGCAGCCAAGAGTGATTCTGATAGCTCCGGACTGGCCAGGACAGCACTGGTACCCATTGCTAAAGAGCATGTCACGGACGAAACCATGGCTTCTTCCACAATGGCCGCTTCTCCTGACACAGCACAATTACAAAACTCTGCATTCCAACCTGAAAACATTACAACTAGCTGCCTGGAAAATACCTTGACTCATCACCAGGATAAGCTATCCAAGAGAGTGAAGGATATCATCATGGAAGCTCGCAGGCCTTCCACAAGAAAGGCATACTCAGCAAAATGGAAAAGATTTGACACCTGGAGCACCTCAAAGGGCCTAGATGCAACAGTTATGAACATGGCACATATCCTGGAATATTTGGCAGAAATGCTCCACAATGGCCTGTCTTACTCTTCCATTAAAATTCATGCTTCAGCAATTTCAGCAGAGTACAATACTGATCCACCTCTCTTCCCTCATCCTCTCCTAAGACATTTTCTATAAGGAATTAAAAACATTAATCCCCCAAGGAATCCACCAGTACCTACTTGGGACCTTAACTTCGTGTTTGGAAAACTAACACTGCCTCCCTTTGAACCAGCAGCATCTGCAGAACTACAGTTCCTGTCTTGGAAGACTGCTTTCCTTCTGGCCATAACCTCAGCAAGAAGAGTATCTGAGTTACAGGCCCTCATGGCAGTACAGCCATTCCTTATCTTTCATCAAGACAGAGTCTCTTTGAGAACCAATCCTTCATTTATGCCAAAGGTGGTATCCAGGGTCTCCTTAAACCAAGCTATTCACCTGCCTACCTTCTTTCCATATCCACAAAACAAAGGGGAAAAGCTTCTGCACACTCTGGACATACACAGACAGTTGTGCTACTACTTGGACAGAACTAAAAGTAATAGAAAAACTGACCAGCTGTTTGTAGCATATGCTGCTAGTGCACAAGGAAAAGCAATTTCAAAACAGACAATTTCTAAATGGATAGGAAACTGCATTCGCTTTTGTTACTCCTTTCATGGAAAAACTGTGCCAGCTAACATTAGACCTCATTCCACCAGAGCCACAGCCACCTCCACAGCCTTCTTAAGAGGGGTGGCTACCAAGGACATTTTAGGAGCTGCTACATGGAGCTCCGTGCATACATTTTCCAAGCATTACAATTTACCTTTATATTCCAGATCCAGAGCAGGCTTTGCTACTGCAGTCCTGCAGGGCATTTTAGCTACACCATCCTTTACATAGATCCTCCACCCCCAGATTGGCTATGGTATTCTACCCATATGTGATGACTGCAGATGCATCCTTGAAGGACATAGTACAGTTTTGTACCTACCATAAATGTAGATGTCCGATAGGTATGCATCTGCAGTCAGGTTTACCCTCCCTCCTTCCCCTCTGTGGTATTTCTTGGGTACTTATCCCTCTCATAGCTTGCTGGGGTTATCTATTATGGTGTATTTGTTTTACATATATATATATATATATTTTTTTTTTTTTATGCATATATCTATATTTCTGTTCATGTTTGGAATTTATTGCAGTCCTCCAAATTTAGCCTTCCTTAGAGGGCACCTGGCATCTGGGGCAAGAAAAACTGAGGAAGATGGCGTCTGCTGACGCTTTTATACCCCAGGTGCTCTGACGTCGGGAAAGGGGCGACATCAGCCGACGCCGGACCCAGACTTTGGAATCCGGCCGACCGAAGGGCTGCCAGAGGCAGGACAACCCATATGTGATGACTGCAGATGCATACCTATCGGACATCTACATTTATGGTAGGTACAAAACTGTACTTTCCCTCCTGTGGGAGTGGTGACCAGTTGTTCCATTGGTGCAAAGTTTATAAATTCAAGGAACCGTTGGGCGAGGGTGTTTGGGCTTGAGTAGTTTTCCCAGTCAATGTTTGTTTAGGTAGTTGAAGTCACCCAATAACATAGTGTTTGTTGAGACCTTCATATTCTCCAGTATTCTCAGGAATGCCAAGTGGGGTTCCTGTAATAGGGAGGGTGTTCTGTAGCAGTCTACAAACTGAAAGGCAATTTTGCCCGCTGTTAGTTGCACATGGATGGTTTCCGATGCTTCGTGCAGTGCCACTAACCAGGAGGTGTAGCTATCTTTGATGCATATAGATACTCCCCCTCCTTTTGTGTTTCGGTCCGAGTTTTGGGGCCGAAATGCATGGTATGAGTTATAACCTGGTAGTGCTGGGGTGCTCTCAGGAGCCTTGAACCAGGTTTCTGTTACTGCACAGACATCGATTTTCTCCATACTGAGGAGAGCCTCGATTGCGTGCATCTTGAGGTTTAGACTTCTGCCATTGAGTAGCATTACCTTTAGTTTTTTTATCCTTGGGTTGTCTATGGAGGTGGGTTTGTCCTTTGAGCCTTGCCTAAAAAAGACACTATGGGGGTGGCAAGAGCCTTGGCCAGTATATGAAAGCCTAAGGGTGACAGGTGGAAGCTGTCTCTAGCGAAGCAACGTGGCCCCATTAAACAAGTGTTTGATGTCATGTTGGAGGCAAGGAGGCTTAGTACTAGAAAATCTTATGCTGAAAAATGGAAAAGATTCTGTGCCTGGCACCAAACTCAAGGGATGGGCACAGCAGCACCTAATTTACCTCAGATTCTTCAATACTTAACTGAGATGCTTCACAAGGGCCTCTCCTTTTCCTCCATCAAAATTCATGCCTCAGCCATTTCAGCTCATTACAACACAGAACCACTTCTCTTTTCTCATCCACTGCTCAAGCAGTTCCTCAGAGGGGCCAAAAATTTACGACCACCCAGGAGATCCCCAACTCCAGCCTGGTACTTTAACTTTGTATTGGAAAAACTCATTCTTCCTCCTTTTGAGCCAGCTGCAAGTGCAGAGTTAAAATTTCTTTCTTGGAAAACAGCCTTCCTTTTAGCAATTACTTCAGCAAGAAGGGTATCTGAACTACAGGCCCTTATGGCAGTGGAGCCGTTCATCATCTTTCATGCGGACAGGGTGTCCCTCAGGACCAGTCCCTCTTTCATGCCCAAGGTGGTATCCAGTGTGGCTATTAATCAGTCCATTCATTTGCCATCCTTCTTTTCTCCTCCACAGAACAAAGGGAAGTGGATACTGCACTCATTAGATGTGGACAGACAACTTAGATTTTAATTGGACAGGACTCAACCTCAAAAGAAATCTGAACAGCTGCTGGTGGCATTTGCTGCAGGGGCAGAGGGGAAGGCTATTTCAAAGCAAACCATTTCTAAATGGATAGGGCATTGCATTCATTTCTGCTATAAGCACCATGGAAAACCTATCCCACAGGGGATTAGACCCCATTCAACCAGGGCTGCATCTACTTCTACAGCCTTTCTCAGAGGTGTACCTACCAGGGACAATCCTAGAAGCTGCTGCGTGGAGTTCTGTACATACTTTCACCAAGCATTACCATTTGCCAATTTTTTTTAAATCCAGAGCTGGCTTTGCCAGTGCAGTCTTGCAGTGCCTTATAGCTGGTCCTAATGCTATCTAAATTCCTCCTCCCATCCATAGCTTTGGGAATCTACCCAAATGTGATGACTGCAACAGTGAAACACGAAGAACATAGTACAGTTATCTACACTTACCATAAATGTAGATGTTTAAGTGTGTTCACTGTTGCAGTCCTGGTTACCCTCCCTTCAGCCCTCCTGATTTATTTTGGATGTAGCTCTACTCTCCTTTACTATGCTTAAAAGCGTTTTGGTGTATTTGATTTTTTGTTGGTGGTGTAACCTTGTATATTTATATTTAATTGCTTCCCATTAGGGGGCACCTGACATTTGGGGAAAAAAAAACTGATGTAATGGAGACGGCTGCATGCTTTATACCCCTGACTACCTGACGTCACTGAAGATGAGACAGCAACCGATGCAGGACTCAAGACTTTGATAATCAGGCCGACTTGAGGGCTACTGCAAGCAGATAACCCAAATGTGATGACTGCAACAATGAATACACTCTAACATCTACATTTATGGTAAGTGTACACAACTGTACTTTTTCCAAGTGCTTGGTAGTAATAAGGGCTCACAGGAGACTATTAGAGGTTACATTATTCCTTACACAGATTATCATCATCTTGCTGTACCATTGCAGAAACACCTGACTGAACAAGTACTTTTTTAATCTGATGCTTCAATCTCCTGAATATTGTCATCAGTATTATCAAGTCTCAGCTTGCCTCTACTCAGTGCATAACCTTGCTAGGGTGTACCACCATACCAGATGTCCTTCCATATCTCTGTTGCAGTTTTCATCACCTCTGGTATCTCCTATCAGGGGTGGCCCAGCATCTGACCAGTACACCAAAGCCTTTATTACTAGGAAGCGTCATACATCAGACAAGTGCTCCCCATGCAAGCATAAAGCATAAAGGTGATGTACTTAATGCTCCCAATTCAGAAACTCATTGCTGCCAGTCTGAATGCCATTTTTGTACATCAGTCTGAACGCCCTTAACTTGCTGATTATACCGAGGCTATATCTTTCAGATAGGTACCCCACCAAGATTCTTTTTTCTTTTTTGTACATTGTTCATCGAGTTGCATGTCATCCTAGAAAGGAAAATGTCAGTCTGGGTAGCAGATTTGCCATAAAGACTGACACAATAGGTGCCTGATGATGTTCTTCGTGTTTCACTGTTGCAGTCATCACATTTGGATTTTCTGCCTGCAGGTAGCTTTCAGCTGGCCTGAATACCAGAGTCTTCGGATTTCTGCGTGAGATGCTGTCTCTTCTTCCATGACGTCAGTCGTCAGGGGTAAAAAAACGTGCAGCTGACACCATTACATCAGTCTTTCTTGCCGTGCGGTGCCCGAAGCAGAAGCAGTTCACAAGTGCGGGTCGGCCGACTCCTGAAATTTTCATTTTCAAGTTTCAGATCTGAAGTCTTCAAAAAGATAAGTACCCCATTGGGGATACTTTTTTCTTGTTCTAACCGATGTCAGAAAAAAATAATAATTGTCTTGCCTATGGAAAGCAAATACCTCATAGATAGTTTCATTCTTTCTGCATCATCTGTTTAGGCCCAGGCCACGACGTCCCTCACTGTCGGTTTTGTGCCTTGTTCAACGCCCAAACTATTCGTCGTCTGTTTTTTTTTTTTTAGCTAAATTCTTTAGTTCTAGAGCTAATGGCTTCGTTAAGCCATCTGACCACCGATCTTCCGAAAAAACAGAAGGATAAAGACAGACCGCATAGGTCCAATACTGCCGATGACGCTTCCGTTAAGCTAGTCCGCCAGTACTCAGTGACGCAGTTTCGCAGCCCCTGATACCTCCTACTACAGATTTGCAGGCCTCTATTGAGACCCATTCAGAGTCCAGTATGCTGCAAGATGTTACTTCGACTATGAAACCTGCGGATGTCTCTACCTTGGATGGGTCCGGAGCCGCTTTGCAGGCACCAGCTTCTGAGGGTGTATTCAGGCCTACTGATTTTCATATTAAACTGATGACTTCTTTTCTGGCTAAGAATACCGAATTCCTCAGGCCTAAAGCTCGCACTACGCCTAGAAAACAGACTGCCAAACCGCATTCTCAGGCCCATAGGCAAAATGATTAGAATGGCTGAAGACCTTATTTCTTTAATTAGGGGAAGCCAGCCTTTTCTTTTGGATTCTTCTGATCAGGAGTCTGATATCTCTGTTCCTCCTGACTACCAGGATTTACCCTTATCTACTTATGAGAATTCTGATGCAGAGGATTCCATTCCCTCTGCTTCCCCTTCAGAGGATTTTTCTTTTGGTGAAACCTTGCATACCCTTAGGGAGCATTTCCGCTGGGAAAGCCAGGTCTATTCTGAGTCCAAAAAGAGACTTAGGGAATTCTTACTCCTGCCTCAACACAGGCCTCTAGCTGTCCCTCCTGTACTGCATATTGTAGATGATGTTTTCCTAGAATCCAGCCTTACCCCAGACACTTTGCCTCCAGCTCCCAGGAAACCTGACAGGTTTTTACAGAGTACCTGACTCTCACAAATTCCTCTTCAAGAATCCTACTGCGGATCCAGAAACCATTTCCCAAAGACCAAAAGGCATTAAGGCTACTACTGCTAAAAATCCTACCCTTTCTGATGGGGACTCTAGAGCTTTAAACAGATGGGTTAAGAAGGTGTACACTTCTGCTACTTTGGCCATTAGGGCTTTAAATTGCCAGTTTCATATGTTAAAGTATCAGCAGCAAATTATCGGACTACTTAAACAGAAAATGATGTTGATTCCTGACTGTGCTGAACACAAAGATTTGCAAGAGTTAATGCATTCTGCTGAACAAGTTGGTAAACATACTTTGCGATGTGATTTTGATGCTCTAGAAGCATCGTGCAGGGCTGCTGTCACTGGGTCTGTACTTAGAAGGCATGCTTGGCTTAAGGAACAAAACTTGCCAGATCATGTTAAATCTAAATTACTGGATGCACCCTTAAACCAAGACTGCTTTTTTGGCAACAAAGCAGAAGAATTCCTCAAAAGGATGGAGAATAAATCAAAATCTATGCAAACTGTTAAAGATTTCTTACAAGTACAGCCTCCTAGATTCAGTAGGCATTGGCCTTCAAAGAACTGGTCTTTTCCAGGCCTTCTCAATCCAAACCCAGGAGCAGCAGACCACCAAGACTTCAGTCTCAGGCTGTGCACAGATCTAAGCAGTGGGGGACTCCCATTTCCAAAACAGGGAGCAGTAAGCCACCCCTTTATGGAAAAATGGCACAATGACTTAACCTTAACCCTTCCAAGCCCTGCTCAACTACTTGCTCCCTTAGGAGGAAAGCTCACCTGCATGCAAAAAACCTGGGAACCCATTACCTGTGACAAATGGGTTTTAAACATAGTTTCCCTAGGATACAGATTCCACTCCCTTTCACTTCCAACCCCAAGGGGATGGCCAGACCTCCCCCCAAATCAGTTGGCAGAGGCCCAAAAACAAATGCTCTCTTTCCTCAGTATCAGGGCTATTCAACCTGTCCCAGCAGAACAAAGGGGACAAGGTTTTTATTCAAGACTGTTCCTGGTTCCCAGAAAAGAAAACTCATGGCGTCATATCCTGGACCTGTTTACTCTTGACACCTTTCTGGTGGTTCCAAAAGTCAAAATGCTAACTCTTCAACAGCTTCTTCCTATGCCAGCCAAGGATGCCTGGCTGGCAACTCTAGACTTAAAAGAAGCTTACCTGCACATCCCAATAAGGAAATCCTGCTGACAATACCTACGTTTCAGGGTGGACTTCATGCACCATCAGTTCTCTGCACTTCTTTTGGCTTATCTACTGCGCCCAGGGTTTTCACAAAGTGCCTAGCTCCAGCCATTGCTTTTTGCAGGCAGAGAAATATTCAGATTTACCCATACTTGGACGACTGCCTGATTCAGGCAGAAAGTCAGGACTTGTTATTACAACACCTGGCTTTTGTAAAAAGACATCTGATGTTGTAATTCTTTGTTTCTTCATTACCATTAGGACCGCAGTTCCGTCCTTGGAACCGATACGTCCGTTTCCTAGCTCAAGCCAGCCAAAACCTCTCAACTAAGACCTACCCATAACGCCCCTCTCCTAGTTACACCAGATCTAGTTTGCCGTGTTCCTAGTCAGATGTGCTAGCCATCTCTCGCAAAGCTAAGTAAAAATTTGTTAATTTTAAGACAGTTTCTCTTCAAAATTATTTAACTTTTAGTCAAGTTAGCCCTTTCTCATTGTCGCCTATAACCTAGGCCTATTTCATACCCTTTTCCTTGGTAATTTAATTTTTTACCTTTATTGGTACGGTCTCTCTCCTGTCTTTGACAGGCCTTTCCTTTTTACTAGTGGTATTTTTTAAAATAACATCATCGGTATTTTCTCCCTTAATTTTTCTATAGGATAGCCTTGTTGCCTTACTATGTCAGACAAAGCTAAGTTGGGATTTAAACAGTGTGACTAGTGTGGGCATAAGATGCCTAACTCGAATACATATGGTCGTTGTGTCTACTGTTTGAGCATGGATTATATTAAAGCTGACTGACATTTGTGCTAGTCTTAGTAATTGTACACTAGCAGAACGTAAAAATAAACTTATCTTAAAAGGATTACTCAAGACACCTTTTTCAGAGGCTCTATCTGGGTCTGAAGTTTCACCCCCTTCCAAAGACCAAAAAACATAAGGAAAAACTGATTACTCAAGACACCTTTTTCAGAGGCTCTATCTGGGTCAGAGGTCTCACCCCTTCAAAAGACCAAAAAAACATAAGGAAAAACAGATTACACAAGACACCTTTTTTGGAGGCTGTATCTGGGTCGGAGGTCTCACCCCCTCCAAAGACCAAAAAAAAAAGGAAAAACGGATTACTCAAGGCACCTTTTTTGGAGGCTCTATCTGGGTCGGAGGTCTCGCCCCCTCCAAAGATAAAAAAAATAAGGAAATACAGATTTCTCAACACCTTTTTCAGTGGCTATATCTGGGTCGGAGGTCTCACCCCCTCCAAAGATCAAAAAAACATAAGGAAAAACGGATTACTCGACACCTTTTTCAGTGGCTCTATCTGGGTCGGGGGTCTCACCTCCCTCCAAAAATCAAAAAACATAAGGACAAATGGAGTCACTCGGTACCTGCATCTCCATCAGTTATGGAACTGAGTCGGCTCCATGCTTTGCCAGGGACCTTGGTGCAGACCTCTTCGACACCAGGCTCTGTGTTTTCTCCCACAGTGGCGTCCATGATATTCACCCCTATTTCAGTTCCGACCTTGGCACCACTGACTTCGGTGCTGTCTTTGGATCCGACATCAGCTCTGATGATTGTACCTGCTTCGGCACCATCCCCAGCCACAGTGTCGACAGTTTCTTCAGCTCCATGGGCTCCAAAACTCGAATACCTGCCAAGGACAAGATACTTCCACTCTGGTGCATACCTTCTCGGTTCCGACAGCAGTGTTTTCCCTGTTGGCACCGTCCACCCTTGCTGCATTGGGTCCGGTGGAACAGCAGTGCTTGGACCATCCATACCTTGGTACCTAGCCCGGCACCTGTTTTCTTGCTGATGCTGTCTTATGTCCATGGCTCTGACGGCTTCCAGTTCTCTCAGTGCTCTTCACTTGGAGGTGGGCTCCTAACAGCGAGGTGTGATCCCAGTTCCGAGGTTGTCCCTCCCGGTTCTGGACTCGTATCCCTCTTCAGGTGGGCCTGCTGTACAGGTAATGGACTCGCAGTCAGCAGCAATGACATCAGTATCAGAACCCTCCCCTAGCATGGACGTCTCCCAACCCTCTTTTTTGGGACCTCAGGCATGGGAGTCCCAAGAACTCTGTTTGAAGGGAACCCCTTCTCCGGAGTCCTCCTCAGAAGATCCCACTGGGGAGCCACCCCAGAAGAAACGGTGCAAGAGGAAGCACTTTGATTCACCGGCAGAATCCATCACCGAAGACACTGATTGTGATGAGGGGGAAGGGTCCCCACTGTCTTCCCCAAATGACATCTCATTCGGAGACATTCTCAAAATCCTAAAGCAACGGGGAGACTGGAAGTCCTATAACCCTTCTTCTGGGGAATCTGTGTTCCAGCAGGCCTTCATGCCTGGCCATCTACTTCCTGGGTGACTCCACCGGCAGATGACCTGGTTAAAATCCTTGTGCAGCGTGACTGGAAGGCCCTGGACAATGTAGAACCTGTCCGTCAGAGGCCAGACAAAAAATTTTATCTACACCTGAAGACCAGCCCCACTGGTCCTAGCAGTTGACAGTTGATTCTATGGTTGTGGTGATGGCCACCTAGAGGGAACTGGCAGAAGATAGTTCCACCGTCCATCCTCCAAACAGAGAGTCCTGGACCATGGACAGACTAGGGAAATGGACCTATGCTTCAGTGACATTAGTCATTCGGTCGCTGTACTATCTGGTGCACTTTAATCTCCTCCAAAGAGACCTAAATTCCGAAATGTCTCCCTCTTTGGTGGGGTACTGCCTGATGAGGTGCATGGTACTGTCGCCTCGCAGCTTGCTACCCTTGAATCCATCTCAAACTCTTCGATGCATTTGATATCTCACTCCACTGAGGAGGCAGCTCGAGCTGCCGCATCAGGTGTTGTCGTGAGATGTATTGCTTGGATGCGGTTGTGTGACTTCACAGACCCCTTTAAATCTGCCTTCATCAATGCACCTGTCTGTGAATCTGCACTTTTTGGACCCAAAATACAAGACTCACTTACATGTAGTGAGAAAGATGGAAAGACCTTGTCTGCTGTGGGCATACACCATTCCAACCCCCAGAGGTCCTACTTCAGGAACCAAAAAGGAGGAAATATGTGGTTCAAGAAATCCCAAGGATCTTTTCATGACACTCGTGGTGAACAATTCCCCCCCCCCCAGGGCAGAGGGGACAACTCATATGGAAGATGTCCCTTTTGGGGTAGAGGGAGTTCGCGTAACCAAGGGGCTAGAGATTCTTTTTCCGGCAGACCCTAGCAGCGCTCATGAGCAGCAGCCCGATTGCTTTCCTGTGGAAGCAGTTGGGGGTCATTTTTCTCTGCATCTACCAGCCTGGCATCTTATTACTACTGATGTTTGGATACAGAGAGTAATATCCAGAGGCTGCCAAATACCATTCGATTTAACTCCCATCCCCGATGTACCACCCAATCAGAGGGAATTAGCAGCCTTAGAAAAAGAAAAGCTGCTAAGGAAAAGTCATCCAACCAGTACTACCAGAACAGACAGGATCCAGATTTTACTTGAGGTTCCTTTTAGTGCCAAAAAGGGCAGGGGACTGGAGACCAATCCTGGATCTCAGCCTATTGAACAAATTTATCAAACTTCAAAATTTCCAGATGGTCACGATACAGTCCATTCTTACCTTCCTAGGGAGGGATAACTGGATGTGCTCTATAGACCTCCAGGATGCGTACTACCACATAAAGATTGATCACTGCTCCCGTAGGTTTTTCTCCTCTTGGCTGGGAGCCAATCACCACCAGTTCAGGACACTGCCAATTCAGTCTCTCGACAGCCCCTCCAGTGTTCACCAAATGTATGGCAGTTGTGGGGTAGCTCATCTTCGACTACAAGGAGTTCTGGTGTTTCCCTATCTAGACGATTGGCTCCTTACCGCTCCGACCAGGAATATTCTTGCACTCAAGGTCTCGCTCTCCGCTTGGGGATTGCAGTCAACAAGGACAAATCTCAGTGTCTCCAATGAAGACACTGGAATTCATTGGAGCGGTCTTCAACACAACATCCTATCAAGCTTCTCTCCCCCCTCACAGGTTTTTGAACATAACACACCAAATCCAAGACCTTCTACCCATGTACCAGCATGTCTTGTACTGCAACTCTTAGGCTCCATGGCGGCTGCCATTACGTTGGTACCACTGGCGAGACTGCACATGAGAAGCATACAGTGGCTCCTTTCCACACAATGGTTGTTGCTAATTTACCCACTTGACCACATGATACGTCTTTCAAACTGTTGCAAGGAAGAAATGTTATGGTGGATGAACCCACAAAAGAATCTTTGTCACCCATCCTGTCTTCCCCAGCCCGTGGCCATGGTGACCACAGACTCTTCCCTGTTAGGCTGGGGGTGTCATTTCAAGGGAAAGACTGTCCAAGGCCACCTGGTCCCCCATGGAGGCGCTCCTAGCATTGCATGTGTTCCATGCGTCCCTACCCTCTGGGCCATTGCAATTCATTCAGACAACATGTCAGCCGTCTGGTATATCAACAAGCAAGGTGGAACCAGGTCTTACCCCCTGTGTCAGTAAGTCATTAGGATTTGGTGCTGGGCGATAGCTTCCAACCGCTTTCTTATAGCAACACACATTCCCGGGAGTTCCATCCTTATTGTAGACAATCTGCGCAGGAACATCCTGATGCCTCAAGAGTGGTCCCTCAACCCTGTAACAGCGGATCAGATCTTCAGTGCTGGGGCAAGCCTTGCTGCTGCAACCTGTTTGCTTCCCCCCCTAAACTACAAATGCAGAAGCTACTTTGCCCTGATCCCCCCTTAGGGGAACCACCGAGGGACGCTCTAACGCACGATTGGCCACTGGGTCTTCCCTATGGCCTCATCTGATTCACAGTCCGTGGATCCTGGATCATTCCCAAGACCTGTTATCTCATCCTCAGGGACTGATTCATCCAAACATGCACAGTCTCAAGTTCACAGTTTGGTTCCTTCACTTCCAGTGATTGCCAGGCTGCCTGACATCCCATCTCCTGTGTGAAATTCTTCTGGCTTCACACAAACCTTCCACTAGGAAAGTTTATTCTAGTAAATGGACTAGGTTCTCAATTTGGGCCAAAGTTCAGAACTTAGATCCTTTCTCTATGCCTATTCAAAAGATCCTACAATACCTGACTACTGTTTTTGCATGCAGGAGCCTCAGCATCGACTATCACTGTACATTTAGCAGCTATCACCATTTTTCATAATGATCTTGATAATTCTTCAGTTATGTCACACCGCCTATGCAAGAACTTTTTGAAAGGCGTATTGCATCTTAAACCTCTGGTCAAGCCTCCCTTAGAACCCTGAGACTTGACTTTGGTACTTCAGTCTCTCAGAGGTTCTCCTTTTGAGCCTTTTGATTCATGTGATTTGCAATTTTTATCATAGAAAACCTTACTTCTAGTAGCATTTACCTCAGCAGGAAGAGTATCTGAGCTGCAGGCGTTGAGTGTCAAGAGTCCTTACTTGATCTTCCACACGGATAGGGTGTCCCTTCGTACTGACCCTTCTTTCTTGCCCAAGGTCATTTCTGTTTTTTTCATTAATCAATCTATTGACCTGCCGGATGTTCATTGTGTTTCACTGTTGCAGTCATTACACTTGGGTTATCCTGCTGGCAGGCGACCCGCAGTCGGCCAGAGTTCCAAAGTCTTGGTCCGGCGTCGGTTGCTGTCGCTTCTTCCCTGATGTCAGTGCACCAGGGGTATATAAGATGCAACTGATGCCATTTTCTTCAGTCTTTCTTGCCATGCGGTGCCTGAAGCAAAAGCAGTTTGCAAGTGCCGGTCGGCCGACTCCTGAGATTTTCGAATTTCAGAACCAAAGTCTTAATAAAGCTAAGTACCCCGTTTGGGAAACTTTTTCTTGCCTCAGACCGATGTCAGTAAAAGTTAATAATTGTATTTCTTGTGGGAAGCAAATACCTCATAAGGATTTTCATTCTTACTGTATTCCATGCCTAGGCTCTGACCACGACGTCACTAGTTGTCGGTTTTGTGCTAGATTTAACAAACGCACTATTAAACGTCGGTTTGATTTTGCTTTGCATTACTTTGACTGAAGGTTCAATTATACAATGCCATCGGAACAACCGACGACCAGAATTCACAAAAAACACAAAGACAAGTGGGAAAACATACTCTGCAATGTGGTTTTGATTCATTAGCGGCGTCTTGTAGAGCCGCAGTTACAGGATCTGTGATTCGAAGGCATGCTTGGTTAAAAGAACAAAGTTTACCTGACCATGTTAAGGCAAAATTATTGGATGCTCCTTTACAGCATGATATCTTGTTTGGTATTAAGGCAGAAGAGGTATTAAAGAAAATTGAGGATAAAGCAAAATCTATGCAAACAGTGAAAGATTTCTTACAGGTACAGCCACCTAGATTTAGCAGAAATTGTCCTTCAAAAATCGGTCCTTTCCAGTGTCAGACAGACCACAAAGAGGCAGATACAGATGCCCAAGAGGCAGATCTCAGCCCCAAGGCCCTTACAGACCACGACAGTGGGGTGCTTCAACCCCAAAAGGAGAAGACAAGTCACAACCTTATAGAAAACAGTCCCAATGACTTCCTCTTCCAAATGCCAAGCACTTACCTTTTGGAAGCTCCCTTAGGGGGAAAACTAGCACTTTTTTCACAAAATTGGCATATAATCACCCAAGCCAAATGGGTACTGAATATTGTATCTCAAGGTTACAGGTTCCACTTTCGCACTCTACCAAGGCCAAAAGGAATGCCAGACCTGCCACAAAATCAGTGGGCAGTGGCACAAAAACAAATTACAGCCCTCATGGACATGAGAGCTATTCAGAAAGTGCCGCAACAGGAACAAGGACAAGGATTTTACTCAAGACTTTTGGTCCCCAGAAAGGACAAAGCTTGGAAACCCATACTGGCCCTATCTATTCTAAATACTTACCTGGATGTTCCGAAATTCAAAATGTTGACTCTACAGCACCTTTTTCCCATGCTGGGCAAGAAGGCTTGGCTTGTTACTTTGGACCTCAAAGAGGCATACCTGCATGTCCCAATCAGACAAAATTGCAGAAGATACCTCAGATTCATAGCTGGCACAATGCATTACCAATTCTTTGCACTGCCGTTTGGCTTATCTTGCGCCCAGGGTCTTTACAAAATGCCTGGGACCAGTAATTGCATTCTGCAGACAAAAAGGAATTCAAGTATATCCCTTCTTGGATGACTGCCTTATTCAAGCAGAGAGCAAGGACATTCTACAAAATCATCTGGCGTTTGTAAAAAGATTACTTATGGGCCTAGGATACATTATAAACAAAAAAAAAAGTCAAAACCAGTGCCCTCACAAGAGATAATATTCCTGGGTGCAAGCTTAAATACAACTGCCCAGATGGCTTATCTCACGCCAGACAAGCAAAGACAATTGACTCAGTACTTTCAATTGATAGTAACAAAAACCCAACTCCCTGCAAGAAAAATTCTGCAGGCCTTGGGGTTCATGGCATCCTGCATACTACTAATACCATATGCCAGACTGCATATGAGGAAGTTACAATGGTACCTAAAAAGTGTTTGGACTCAACACGGTCACAGTTTGGAAGCAATAATACTTATTCCCTGCCTACAACAGGAGTTTCGATGGTGGGCACAGGCATGTCACCACAACAAAGGGACAGCCTTTCACTTTACCCTCAGCCAGGCAGACACTAACAACAGATGCATCGGATTACACCTGGGTTTGCACATATGGAAGGACAGTGGGCTGCAGAACAAATGCATCTTCACATCAATCAAAAAGAGATGCTAGCTGTACAAAATGCCCTGACAACTTTCAAGGACCTTCTGCATCCAGGACAACTTTTACTAAAGACTGGCAATACCACAGTTATGTGGTACATAAACAAGCAAGGGGGCACACACTCCTACCCCCTCTGCAGACAAGCCATGACTTTGTGGAATACAGCACTGACTTATCAAATTCATCTGCAAGCACAATTCCTGCCAGGAAAAAAAAAATACTCTGGCAGACGACTTAAGCAGAAACATCATGCATCCTCATGAGTGGAAATTAAATCCAGAAGTATTCAGCATGATAACACAAAAATGGGGGTGCCCAGACATAGATCTTTTTGCCTCCCCTCTGAACTGCCAACTACAGAAATTCTGCACAAGGACTTACCACACACAAGCATGGAAAGTGGATGCTCTCTCATTCGGCTGGAAAACCCTAAAAGTTTATGCCTTCCCACCACTGCCTCTCCTTTCAAAGGTACTCCTAAAAGCCAGACAAGAGAGGCCAAAAATGAACCTGATTGCCCCAGACTGGCCACGCCAGCACTGGTACCCAATCTTAAAGAACTTGGCTCAAGGCCCAGCATGGATTTTACCTCAAATTCCTCATTTTCTGACTCAACAAAAGAATCAGATCCTGCACAGTCAGCTCAAAACCTTAAATCTGGCTGCTTGGCAGATATCCTAGCCAAGCAGCCAACCCCTCTCTCTAAAGCTGTTATGGATGTCATTTTGGAGGCCAGGAGGCCCAGCACCAGGAAAGCCTACTCAGATAAGTGTAAGAGATTCTGGGCCTGGAACCATGCTCAAGGCTTTGACCCTCTTGTTCCAAATATTCCTCAGATATTACAATACTTAACTGAGATGCTGGACAAAGGCCTTTCCTTTTCATCAATTAAGATCCACGCCTCTACCATTTCAGCTCATTAAAACATGGAACCTCCTATTTTCTCTCATCCATTACTAAGACAGTACCTCAGAGGGGCTGAAAACATAAGACTGCCCCGGAGAGCAGCCACACCAACCTGGGACCTCAACTTTGTCTTGGAAAAACTAACTTTACCTCCTTTTGAGCCAGCCAATTCAGCAGAATTAAAATTTTTGTCAGGGAAAACTGCTCTGCTACTAGCAATAACTTCAGCACGAAGAGTTTCAGAGCTACAGGCATTAATGGCAGTGGAACCTTTCATCATTTTTCATCAAGACAGGGTTTCCTTATGAACAAACCCTACATTTATGCCAAAAGTGGTATCCAGTGTGGCTCTTAACCAAACTATTCACTTGCCAACATTTTATCCAAATCCCCAGAATAAAGGGGAGAGACTTCTGCATTCATTGGACATTCACAGGCAGTTATGTTTCTACTTGGACAAAACAAAAGCTTTCAGGAAAACTGAGCAACTGCTTGTAGCATATGCTGCAGGATCACAGGGGAAGCCTATTTCAAAGCAGACTATTTCAAAGTGGGTAGGACACTGTATCCGTTTCTGCTACACACAGCATGGAAAAACAGTGCCTAACAACATTAGGCCACATTCTACCAGGGCGGCAGCAACCTTCAGCAGCCTTTCTTAGAGGAGTACCAACCAAGGATATTTTGGAAGCGGCAACTTGGAGTTCAGTGCACACCTTTACCCAGCATTACCACTTGCCTCTTTACTCTAAATCCAGAGCAGGCTTTGCCACTGCAGTGCTGCAGGGCCTCATAGCCACTCCATATCCTTTATATAGACCCAGCCACCCAACCTCAGCTTTGGGATTCAACCCAAGTGTAATGACTGCAACAGTGAAACACGAACATAGTACAGTTTTGTACCTACCATAAATGTAGATGTTCGAGTGTATTCACTGTTGCAGTCCTGGTTACCCTCCCTCCATCCCCTCTTACTTTTCTGGGACCTGTCTATGCCTTTCTATGCTATACAACTTATATACAACCTATGTGGTGTATTTGCTTGTAAATAAGGGTATTGTTTTTTTATTCATTGTATGTTTTGGTTAGCAATATGTATTGCCTATTTATTTGGGGGCACCTGACATCTGGGGCAAGAAAAACTGAAGAAAATGGCATCGGTTGCATCTTGTATACCCCTGGTGCACTGACGTCAGGGAAGAAGCGACAGCAACCGACGTCGGACCAAGACTTTGGAACTCTGGCCGACTGCGGGTCGCCTGCCAGCAGGATAACCCAAGTGTAATGACTGCAACAGTGAATACACTCTAACATCTACATTTATGGTAGGTACAAAACTGTACTTTTCCCTCAGCATTCTGACAGAGGGGAGTACCTTTTGCACACCCTTGATGTGTATCTGCAGCTTCGTTATTTGGACAGGACTAAATCTTTCAGAAAACAGATCAATTGTTTGTGGCCTTTGCAGGACCCAGATTGGGTAAACCTGTTTCCAAAGTGACTTTATCCTCCTGGCGTAGAAATGTCATTACCTTTATCTGCCAACAGAATAAGCTATCCTTACCTTCCAGAATAAAGGCTCATTCTACCAGATCTATGGCTACTTCTGTAGCATTTAATTCCAGAGCCTCTATGGATGATATCTGCACAGTAGTCACTTGGGCAAGACCTCATACCTTTATATCTCATTACAAATTGGATTTCGCCCCCAGAGGATGGGCATCTTTTGGTTCTATGATGCTCAGGAATATCCTTCCTTAGGGCCACCCAGGACTCAAGTAGCTGGGGACTCTGTCCTAGTGGTAATGAATAAACAAAGATTTACAACATCAGATAAAGAAGTTATGTCTTACCACACTGTCCCATCTGTGTTGTAGATCTTTGTTCATTCATTACTTCCCACCCTCCTTCCCCCTGCCTGGACTCCTGGTGGACTTCCTGGTTAGGGTATTTGCTCAGACAGAGCCTCCTACTATTTTGTTATTGTATTAGTACATCTATTATCTAAGGACGGGCAATCTCGATTTGAAGTAACTAGGAGAGGGGCATTATGGGTAGGTCTTAGCTGAGAGTTTTTGGCTGGCACAAGCTTGGAAACAGCCATATCTGTTTCGAGGATGGAACCTCGGTCTTAATGGTAATGAATGAACAAAGATCTACCACACAGATGGAACGTTATGGTAAGACATAACTTCTTGCTCTAACCTCACTAGGGTACACCATCAACGAGAAGAAATCACAGCTAGTACCCTGCCAACAGATTGTATTCCTGGGAGCAAGCTTGAACACAACTTCCCAGATGGCATTGCTCACTCCTGAGAAACAAGTTTATTTGACAACCTACTTCAGCCTACTGGCCTCAAAAACCTAGCTATCTGCAAGGAAAATCCTGCAAACCCTGGGGTTCATGAGCTCTTGCATTCTGTTAATTCCATATGCAAGACTGCATTTGAGGAAACTTCAGTGGTACCTAAAAAAGTCTGTGGTCTCAACATTCTCAGGACCTGGAAACAATGATTCCTATCATTCCTTGTCTAAGAAGAGTTCCTTTGGTGGGCAGAGGCTGCTACCACAACAAGGGACTCCAGTTCACTCTACCCCCTGCCACCCAAACCCTAGCAACAGACTCATCAGACCATGCATGGGGGGCTCACATGGCATGGCAGTGCATTCTGGGCAAATGGAACCCAATACAGATGCACTTGCATATCAATAAAAAAGAAATGTTAGCTGTAAAGAATGCTCTGACAGCCTTCAAAGACCTTATTTTTCCAGGACAACTATTGGTAAAGACAGACAACACCACAGTTATGTGGTACATAAACAAGCAGGGGGAACCCATTCCTACCCACTCTGCAGACTAGCCGTGGCTTTGTGGAACACAGCCTTGAGCTACCAAGTGAACCTGCAAGCTCAATTCCTGCCAGGCAAACTAAATTCACTGGCAGACGACAAGCAGAAATCTCATGAATCCACACGAATGGAAACTGGAACCCAAAATATTCAAGCTCTTGAGGAATAAATGGGGGACACCAGAGGTAGACCTGTTTGCCTCCCCTCAGAACTACCAATTGAAAAAATTCTGCACCAGAACTCCCCACAGTCAAGCTTGGAAAGTGGATGCCCTGTCCTTTACCTGGGAAAGCCTCTCAATGTATGCCTTTCCCCCCTGCCTCTTTTCTCAAAGGTTCTACTAAAGGTCAAACAAGCCAAGCCAAGGACAATACTTATTACCCCAGACTGGCCACACCAGCACCGGTACCCCCTTTTTGCACAGTCTGACAGTGCTGCAACCATGACACCTGCCTCAGACCCCTTCCCTGCTCTCCCAGTAGGTGGGCCAGATTCTGTACCGTCAGCTTCAAACCCTGAACCTTGCAGCATGGCTAATTCCCTGAACTCACCTCTAGCAACCCTCAGTAAGCAGGTGCTGGATGTCATTCTTGAGGCAAGGAGACCTAGTACTAGAAAATCCTATTCTGTTCTGGAGCCAGGCTCAGGGAATGGGCAAACAACGCCCAGCTTACCTCTTATTCTAGATTATTTAACAGAAATGCTCCACAATTGCCTATCCTTCTCTTCAATTAAGATTCATGCTTCTGCCATTTCAGCATGATGTCCTTCAAGGATGCATCTGCAGTCCTAACAAATGGGTTGTCCTGTCCTCAGGCAGCCCTTCGGTCGGCTGGATTCCAAAGTCTGGGTCTGGCCTCGGCTGATGTCGCACTTCACCCGACGTCATAGCTGCAGTTCTTCGGGTATAAAGGTATCAGCCGACGCCATTTTCCCCAGTCTTTCTTGCCGCGTGGCGCCCGAAGCAGAAGCTGTTCGCAAGTGCCGGTCGGTCAGAACCAGAGATTACTACTACTGAAGACTTCTAAAAAAGCTAAGTACCCCGCTGGGGACTCTTTCTTGCCTCAGCCGATGTCAGAAAAAGTGAATAACTGTTTAACTTGTGGGAAACAAATACCTCATAAAGATTTCCACTCTTACTGCCTACCTTGTTTAGGCCCAGACCACGACGTAGCAGCTTGTCTAGCCTGTGCTTCTTTCAACCGACGGACACTTAGACGTCGGTCGGAATTTGCTGAGGAGTTTTTCGGCTCCGCTTTTGCTTACAATATGCCGCCGGAAACTCCGACTTCGCAATTAACTAAAAAGCGCAAGGAAAAGGACCGACACTCGCGGTCTGCGGTTTCGCCGAAACCGCTGTTAAGTCAATCATGAGTGTCTCTGTTTCGCTGAAACAGAGTCCTCGGTTCTTCCTTCGCCAAAGCTTGCCTCCTACCGAGGCCTCATCCAGCATGGCTGAATCTGCTACTGAAATCCCACCTGCTCTTGCAGGTTCACAGGATTTATCTGATACTATTCCTTTAGATACATCTACTCCTGCACGTGGAGCTGCTAGGCCCCTGCATCCATGTCGATTAAGGCTTTGCCAGGGCTAAAGCAGCAAAATCAACCAAGACTGTGCCTGCTAAGACCCCTCTCACAGGCCTAGCTCTAGTACTCAAATGCTTAGTCTAGCAGAGGATCTCATTTCTTTGATCCGGGGATCCCAACCTCACCCTGACAGGGCCTCTCACCCACCTCCAGAGAAGAGGCCTAGAGCAGAGCCCCCTGAGCCAGTTTCTTCAGATTACTCCTCTGATGATTCAGAAAATACAAACCCTCCAGAGGGCCCTTATTCTCCTTATGAGGACTCTGATGCAGAAGACTCCATTCCTTCTGCCTCTCCGCCTGAGGAATTTTCTTTTGGGGAAACCTTGCATGCTATGAGGGAACAATTTCAGTGGCAGGGCCAGGATTTTTCAGACTCTAGGAAAAGGCTTAGGACCTTTTTGCATTTGCCACAGCATAGGCCTTTAGCCATTCCTCCAGTGCTTACTGTTGTGGATGATGCATTTAATGATGCTTGTACTGCTCCTGATTCACTCCCTCCGGCCCCTGCTAAGCCCGACAGGTACTACAGGGTTCCGGATACACATTATCATTTGTATAAGGCTCCTTTTGCAGATCCTGAAACTATTTCCCAGGGACCCAAGGCAGTAGCAGCTACCTCTGCCAAAAACCCCCTCCCCTCTGAAAGGGAATCTAGGGCCTTAGAGAGATGGGGTAAAAAAGTTTATACTTCTGCTACTCTTTCGGCTAGGGCCTTAAACTGTCGATTCCACATGATTCAGTATCAGGAATTTGTTAGATCAGTTAACTAAAAATCTGTCCTCGCCTGAACCATTAGACAAAAAATCTCTTCAGGAAATGGTACATAACATTCAGCAGGTCAGTAATCATTCCTTAAAATGCGGCTATGATGCACTGGAGGCTTCCTTTAGATCAGCTATGACTGGTACAGTGATCAGAAGGCATGCATGGCTAAAAGAGCAGTCCTTACCAGACCATGTTAAATCAAAGCTCCTAGATGCTCCCATGGATAAGCTCAATTTGTTTGGCTCCCCTGCACAGCAGGTGCTGAAGAAGGTGGAAGAGAAAGCAAAATCTGTCCAGACAGTCAAGGATTTCTTACAGGTCCAGCCTCCAAGGTTTAGTAGGAACTGGCCTTCCAAGAATTGGTCCTTTCCAGACACCTCCAGGGCTCAGAGAGGCAGGAATAGGCGCCCAAGAGGCAGGGGTCAATCCAGAGGTGCCTACAGGGGACGTCAGTGGCAGCCTAGCAACCAGCGAAGTACTGCCACATATCCAGCCACTACCACTTCCACAGGACAATCACAGTGACTTGGCTCTGAGACCGCCTACCAGGGAACAACTAGAAGCACCCTTAGGCAGAAAGCTAGCCTTATTTTCAGTAAACTGGCATCACATCACAGGAGACGAATGGATTTTACAGACAATAGACCAACGTTACAGGTTTCGCTTCCATACTCTACCAAGGAAGAGAGGAATGCCAAACCTACCTCCAAATCAAAAGACAAAAGCTCTAGAACAAATAGACCACTTAATAAGGATGAGAGCTATAGAAAAGGTACCGTCTATGGAACAAGGGCAAGGATTTTACTCCAGACTTTTCCTGGTGCCAAGAAAAGAAAACCAATGGAGACCTATTCTCGACCTGTCCGCTCTAAACACATATCTCATTGTTCCAAAATTCAAAATGCTGACCCTACAGCAGCTTCTTCCCATGCTGGGCAAGGAGTCTTGGCTGGTAACTCTAGATCTCAAGGAGGCATACCTGCACATCCCCATACGACCAAATTGCAGAAGATACCTCAGATTTCTTGCAGGATCAGAGCATTATCAATTCTCAGCATTGCCCTTTGGCTTATCTACTGCCCAGAGTATTCACGAAATGCCTGGCATCAGTAATTGCTCATTGCAGGCTTCAGGGAATTCAAATTTACCCTTACCTGGACGACTGCCTGTTACAAGCGGACAACAAAAACAAATTAGAAAAAGATTTGAAAAAGGTCATTCATCTACTGCAAGCCCTGGGATACACAGTCAATATAAAAAAGTCAAGGCTGATACCATCCCAAAGGATAACTTTCTTGGGTGCAGAACTGGACACATCAAATCAAATGGCATCCCTCACAGCAGAAAAGCAGAAGCACCTTCCTCTCTATTTCATAGCATTAACAACGCAGAACCAGCTAACAGCAAGGAAAGTCCTGCAAGCCCTGGGTTACATGGCATCCTGCATAATATTAATTCCACATGCCAGACTACATATGAGGAAGTTGCAATGGTACCTAAGGAATTTATGGTCTCAGCACAAGCACAGCCTAGAAACCCAAATTCCAATAATTCCATGCCTGAAGCAAGAATTCCAATGGTGGGCTCAGGCCTGTCAATTGAACAAAGGACTGCCCTTCCACAGCCCTCAACCAAGCCAGACTATCACCACGGACGCCTCAGAACTCGGTTGGGGGGCACACATGCTGGACAAGTGCATACAAGGCTTATGGACTCAAGACCAGCTGAACCTACACATAAATCAAAAGGAGATGCTGGCAGTAAAACTGGCAATTCAGACATTCAGACAGTTTCTTCGACAGGGTCAATTGCTGATAAGGACGGACAACACCACAGTTATGTGGTACATCAACAAACAGGGAGGCACACATTCATACCCTCTATGCTGGATGGCAATGGACCTCTGGAATGTGGCCCTGAGCCTCAACATTCAGCTACAGGCAATATTTGTACCAGGAAAAGAAAATACACTAGCAGACATCCTAAGCAGAACTACCACGGATGCCCACGAATGGATGCTGCATCCAGACATCTTCAAATCCATTACAAGGAAATGGGGACTACCAGAAATAGACTTATTCGCATCCCCTCACAACCACCAATTGAAAAAATTCTGCACGAGGGCATACCACCCACTTGCTTGGAAGGTGGACTCCCTATCTTTCAGTTGGAAAAACCTGACAGCATATGCATTCCCACCTCTTCCTTTGATGCACAAGGTGCTATTGAAGATCAAAGAAGACCGCCCAAGGATCATCCTGATAGCTCCAGACTGGCCGAGGCAGCATTGGTACCCATTACTGAGGAGTATGTCTCGGGAACAAATATGGCCTCTGCCCCTAGTTCCCTTACTGCTAACACAGAACAACTTCAAAACCCTGCATCCAAACCTAAAAACGCTGCAGCTAGCTGCCTGGAACATTGCATAAGACAAAATAACCCAGATTTATCTCAAAGGGTTAAAGACATTATCTTGGAGGCTCGCAGACCCTCAACAAGGAAAACTTATTCAGCAAAATGGAAAAAATATCTCATTTGGAGTGCAGCAAAAGGAGAAAATGTGTCACTGGCAAACATAGCTAACATCCTGGAATACTTGGCAGAACTTTTCCACAATGTCCTGTCCTATTCTTCCATTAAGATTCATGCATCAGCTATTTCAGCAGAATACAACATGGACCCTCCAGTCTTCTCACATCCTCTACTAAGGCAGTTTCTGAGAGGAATTAAAAATGTAAAACCACCAAGGAAGCCACCATTGCCCGCATGGGACTTGAACTTTGTGCTAGAAAAGTTGACACTCCCTCCTTTTGAGCCAGCAGCAACAGCAGAATTACAGTACTTATCATGGAAAACTGCTTTCCTGCTTGCAATCACTTCAGCAAGAAGGGTTTCTGAATTACAGGCATTAATGGCAGTACAGCCCTTCCTTATCTTCCATCAAGATAGAGTGTCCATGAGAACTAATCCTACTTTTATGCCAAAGGTGGTCTCCAGGGTATCTTTAAACCAAGCTATCCACCTGCCTACATTCTTCCCCAACCCACAGAACAGGGAGAAAGACTATTACATACCTTGGATGTACATAGGCAATTGCTACTACCTGGACAGAACCAAGAGCAATAGAAAACTGACCAGCTACTGGTAGCATATGCAACAGGAATGGAAGGAAAAGCAATTTCAAAACAGACAATCTCTAAGTGGATAGGAAATTGCATTAGATTTTGTTACTCTTACCATGGAAAGACAACTCCAGGAAACATCAGACCTCACTCCACAAGGGCTACAGCCACTACTACAGCTTTTTTACGAGGAGTGGCTACCAAAGACATTTTAGAGGCTGCTACTTGGAGCTCCGTGCATACATTTGCCAAGCATTATAATCTACCCTTATACTCCAGATCCCGAGCAGGTTTTGCCACTGCTGTTTTGCAAGGGATCTTAACTACACCATAATCTTATTATTACCTCCTCCCCAGTTTGGCTATGGTATTCTACCCATTTGTTAGGACTGCAGATGCATCCTTGAAGGACATAGTACAGTTTTGTACCTACCATAAATGTAGATGTCCGAGAGGTATGCATCTGCAGTCAGGATTACCCTCCCTCCTTCCCCTCTGTGGTACTCCTAGGGTATTTGCCCATCTTCTAGCTAGCTGGGGGAATCTATTATGGTGTATTTGTTTGTATATATGTATATACATGTTTATTTTTATTTGCTCTCTGTTATTTGTAAACTTTTACATTTATCCAAATTTAGCCTTCCTAGAGGGCATCTGGGGCAAGAAACACTGAGGAAAATGGTGTCGGCTGATACCTTTATACCCGAAGAACTGCAGCTATGACGTCGGGTCAAGTGCGACATCAGCCGAGGCCAGACCCAGACTTTGGAATCCGGCCGACCGAAGGGCTGCCTGAGGACAGGACAACCCATTTGTTAGGACTGCAGATGCATACCTCTCGGACATCTACATTTATGGTAGGTACAAAACTGTACTTTATAATACTGAGCCACCCCTCTTCTCTCATCCCCTGCTAAAACAATTCCTTAGAGTGGCCAAAAATTTAAGACCCCCCCCCCCCCAGGAGAGCTCCCACTCCAGCTTGCGACCTTAACATTGTATTGGAAAAATTCACTCTTCCCCCCTTAGAACCAGCTGCTACAGCAGAGTTGAAATTCCTGTCTTGGAAAACAGCCTTACTTCTAGCCATCACTTCAGCAAGAATAGTGTCTGAACTGCAGGCCCTCATGGCAGTGGAACCCTTCATTATCTTCCATGTGGACAGGGTTTCCCTCAGGACTAATCCATCCTTTATGCTCAAGGTGGTGTCTAGTGTAGCTCTAAACCAGTCCATTCATGTGCCTACTTTTTTCTCTAATCCTCAAAATAAATGGAAAATGATACTGCATTCTCTAGACGTGCACAGACAGCTTAGATTCTATTTGGACAGAACTAAGCCTTTCAGAAAGTCTGACCAGCTGCTTGTTAGCTTTGCTGCAGGAGCAGAGGGGAAGGTCATTTCAAAGCAAACCATTTCCAAATGGATAGCCCATTGCATCCATTTCTGCTACAAGCACCTTGGAAAACCTACTACACAGGGGATAAGATCACATTCCACCAGGGCTGCATCTACCTCTATGGCATTTCTCAGAGGAGTCCCTACAAGGGACATCCTGGAAGCTGCTACCTGGAGCTCTGTATATACTTTCACCAAGCATTACCACTTGCCTATCTTTTCTAAATCCATAGCTGGATTTGCCACAGCAGTCTTACAGGGTCTGATTGCTAGCCATGATGTTCTTTAGCTGCCTCTACCCTTCCTTAGCTTTGGGAATCAACCCAAATGTGATGATTGCAAGAGTGAAACGCGAAGAACATAGTACAGTTGTGTACACTTACCATAAATGTAGATGTTTGAGTTTATTCACTGTTGCAGTCCTGGTTACCCTCTTTCCAGCCCCCTGACTTCTCTTGGCTCTACCTTTCCTTCTTGTTTGGTATATATATATCTTGTGTATTTGCTTTTTGCTGGGGGTGTTCCATACCATATAATTGCTTCCTATTGTGGGGGCACCTGACATTTGGGGCAAGAAAAACTGATGTAATGGCATCGGCTGCATGTTTTAGACCCCTGAAAACCTGACGTCATGGAAGAAGAGACGGCATCCGACGCAGAAATCCGAAGACTCTGGTATTCATGCTGCTTGAGGGCTACCTGCAGGCAGATAACCAAAATGTGATGACTGCAACAGTGAATACACTCTTAACATCTACATTTATGGTAAGTGTACACAACTGTACTTTCTTCGTGTTTCACTGTTGCATCATCACCTGTGGGTTATCCCTGCTGTGATAAAACCATTGACTGGCTGAGGGCTACCACAGCAGGGATAACCCACAGGTGGTGACTTCCAGCAGTGAATGCACTCGAACATCTACATTTATGGTAAGTGTACACAGCTGTACTTTTTACTTAGGAGTGTCTTATGACTATGCTTAGTGTTCCATCTGTCATGCTTTTGAATCCAACACTTTGGGTAGCCATCTTTCTTCACTCTCCATTTACCTTGACAACAAACATCTCAAGCTTTTGACCCAATGTACCATGGCAGAATCTGCTTGCCCAGAGGTATAGCTGCAGCTCAAAAGGAAGTTGAAGTATAGACCCGAGTCTGCTGCTGTCCAGCCTCCACAAGACATCTGTCTCTTGTGGCGAGTGAGAACCCAGAGGATAGTCCAGAATGGCCATCAGTTTCTTCAGCAGTGAACTTCTTGGAGGCTGCTGTGGAACCTGCTTCTTGCAAGTTCTTGGAGGCGTTGCAAACATCTGCATTTGACGTTGAGGGGGCCATGACTGGTTATTTCTGAGGGGCCTAAAGGGATTCCTCAAATCCTTATTAGGAAAGAGGTACCAGGTACCTTAATTGAATCCAGGCAGATGTCCGACCCTTCACATTTTGTGGAAGCAGAATATCCTAATGAAGAAAAGGCAGAAAACCAAACATTTGGTGTCGGCTCCCAGGGATCCAAAAATGGAATGGCAAGACTTCACTCAAGGGGTTCATTCAATGCCTTGATGGCACTTGGCTGGGGGGGTCCAGTTCTTACACCTCCTTAGTCCTCAACCCCTAAAAGGGCCAGAGACCCAGAGTCTTAGGATGAGGATTCTGACTATGTGGCTGACTCCTGAGGCCTATTCCTCTAAGTTGCTTTCACCTTTAGACTATGGATCTGAGGAGGAGGAATTTCAGTCCTGATTCTCCTTTGGAGAAGCTTCCCTTTGGGGATACTGTTCTGAGTATGATGGACCCTCCCAAGTATCATACATCAAGAAAAGGTATTACAGGTTATAATAAATGGACTCTCCTAAACCTGCAGCTGTCCCCCCAGTGTTGACTAGTCTGTTGGATACCTTCTCTGCTGCTTCTCTGACACTGGATTCTCCACCTCCAGCCCCTAAAAAACCTGACAGGTTTTATAAGGTACTAAATGCCTGCAAGTTCTTATACAGGTGCCCTTCGTCTGATCCTGCAGTGATTTCTGTGTCTACTGATAATTCTTCTAGGCTTTTGCCATTTTCCAAGCTACTTCCTTCAGATAAGGACAGTAGAGCCATGAAGAGGTTTGGTAAAGTATAAACTTCTGTTACTTTAGCCTTTTAGGGCCATCAATTACCAGACTCCTATGACAAGTTACTGTCTCTTTCTCTCTCTGTCTCTTTTTTTTGTAGATTGGGAAGATTGTTTCCATATGCCTGACTCTGAGGGGAAGGCCTCATCTCTCTCCTTGCTCAGTTCTACATGTTCTTCGTGTTCCACTGTTGCAGTCATCACATTTGGGTAATCTGCTTGCAGTAGCCCTCAGTTGGCCTGATTAGCAAAGTCTTGGGACCTACGTCGGTTGCTGTCACTTCTTCCGTGATGTCAGGTCGTCAGGGGTATAAAACATGCAGCCAACGCCATTACATCAGTCTTGCTTGCCATGCGGTGCCCGAAGCAGAAGCAGTTTGCAAGTGCCGGTCAGCCAACTCCTGAAATTTTCGTTTTCGAGTTTCAGAACCGAAGTCTTCAACTAAAAGCTAAGTACCCCATTGGGGAAATATTTTCTTGCTCTAAACCGATGTCAGTAAAAGTAAATAATTGCATTACTTGTGGAAAGCAAATACCTCATAAAGATTTTCATTCGTACTGTATTCCTTGCCTAGGCCCTGACCACGACGTACCTCGCTGTTGGATTTGTGCCTTATTTAAACCACGAACTATCAGTCGTCTGTATATTTTCACTTCTAAATATTTTGGTACTTGGTTCAATTATCCTGATATGTCTTCGGTAAGCCATCCAACTACCGACATTCTGAAAAAACGCAAAGATAAAGACAGAGACAGGCTGCTTAGGTCCAAAGCTGCCGACGACGCTTCTCCTAAGCCAGTCGCCAGTTTGCCGGTACTCAGTGAGGCACTTTCGCAGCCCCTGATACCTGCTACTTCAGATTCGCTGGCCTCTACTGAGACCCATTCGGAGTCTGGTATGCTGTGAGATGCTTCAGCTGTGGAACCTGCAGAAGTCTCTACCTTGGATGGGTCCAGAGCCGCTGTGCAGGCACCGGCTTCTGAGGGTGTATTCAGGCCTACTGACTTGTGTATTAAACCAACACCATCTTCTTCTTCAAGGCCTAAAACTCGGACCATGTCTAGAAAACCGACGCCCAGACCGCATGGTTAGGCCTCTATGCCTAAAAAACAAATGATAAGAATGGCTGAAAACCTTATTACTTTAATCAGGGGGAAGCCAGCCTTCCCCCTCTAAGAGACCTAGGACTGAGTTTGTTTATGATACTTCTGACCAGGATTCTGAATTTCCTATTTCATCTGATGACCAGGATTTACCCTTATCTACCTGTGAGGATTCTCATGCTGAGGACTCTATTCCCTCTGCTTCCCCCCAGAGGATTTCTCTTTTGGTGAAACCTTGCATACTCTCAGGGAGCATTTTTGTTGGGAAAGTCAGGATTTCTCTGAATTTAAAAAGAGGCTTAGGGATTTCTTACTCCTGCCCCAGCACAGGCCTTTAGCCATACCTCCTGTACTAGACATTGCTGATGATGCCTTTTCGGAATCTAGCTTGGCCCCTGACTGTTTACCTCCTGCTCCCAGAAAACCTGATAGATATTACAGGGTCTCTGACTCTCAAAAGTTCCTTTTTAAAAGTCCTACTGCGGATCCTGAGACCATTTCACAGGGACCCAAGGGCATTAAAGCTACTGCTGCCAAAAATCCTACCCCCTCTGATGGAGACTCCAGGGCTCTGGATAGATAGGGTAAGAAGGTATACACTTCTGCAACTTTGGCCATTAGGGCCTTAAACTGCCAGTTTCATATGATAAAGTATCAGCAGCAAATTAATGGATTGCTTAAACAGAAAATTATGTTGATTCCTGATTGTGCTAAAAATAAGGATTTACAGGATTTAATGCATTCATCTGAACAAGTTGGAAAACATAGTTTGCAATGTGGTTTTGATTCACTAGAGCATTTTGCAGGGCTGCTGTAACTGGGTCTGTACTTAGAAGGCATGCTTGGCTTAAGGAGCAATTCTAGCCAGATCATGTTAAAGTGAAATTACTGGATGCTCCCTTAAACCAGGACCGCCTGTTTGACAACAAGGCAGAAGAAGTTCTTAAAAAGATGGAGGAAAAAGCTAAATCTATGCAAACTGTTAAAGATTTTTTACAAGTATACCCCCCAAGGTTTAGTAGGCATTGACCTTCCAAGAATTGGTCCTTTCCTGCCTCTTCCAGATCTTCCCAGTCCAAACCAAGATCCAGCAGAGCTCCCAGGCTTCAGTCCCAGGGTATGCACAGGACTAAGCTGTGGGGGGCCTCAGCTTCCAAATCTGGGAGTAATAAAACTCCCCTCTATGGTAAACTGTCTCAATGACTTCTTTTTAAAACTTCCAAGCACTTCTCAATTGACTGCCCCTTTTGGGAGAAAGATTACTCTTCATATAAAGAACTGGGAACTCATTACCCAGGACAAATGGGTTTTAAATATAGCTTCCCAGGGAAACAGATTTCACTTCCACACGTTACCAACACCAAGCGGATGGCCAGATCTACCCCCTAATCATTGGGCAGAGGCCCAAAAGCAAGTACTTTCTCTTAAGCATGGGGGCTATTCAGTTGGTACCAGAAGAGGAAAAGGGACAAGGTTTCTACTCGAGACTTTTCCTGGTATCCAGAAAAGACAATTCATGGCATCCTATCTTGGACCTGTCTACTCTAAGCACCATTTTGGTGATTCCAAAATTCAAGATGCTGACTCTTCACCAGTTGCTCCCTATGCTAGGCAAAGACACCTGGTTGGCAATACTAGATTTAAAGAAAGCATACCTGCACATCCCAATTAGGGAATTTTGCAGAAGCTACCTACGCTTCAAAGCAGGCTACACGCACTATCAGTTCTCTGCACTGCGCTTTGGCTTATCTACTGCGTCCAGGGTATTTACAAAGTGCCTAGCTCCAGTCATTGCATTTTGCAGGTAAAGAAATATTCAAATATACCCATATCTGGATGATTGTCTAATTCAGGCAGAAAGCCAGGACGTACTTTTGAATCATCTGGCATTTGTAAAAAGGGTTCTAACTTGTCTGGGATACACCCTAAACGAAAAGAAATCACGCCTGGCACCCTGTTGTCAACAAATTATATTCCTGGGAGCAAGCTTGAATACAACTTCCCAGATGGCTTTCCTCACGCCAGAGAAACAAATTCATTTGACAACCTACTTCAAACAAGTGGCCACAAAAACTCTGCTGTCTGGAAGGCAAATACTACAAGCCTTGGGGTTCATGGCCTCCTGCATTCTTCTAATTCCATATGCAAGACTGAATATGAGGAAACTACAGTGGTATCTAAAAAGCCTATGGTGTCAACATTCTCAGGATCTAGAAGCAATGATTCCTATCCTACCTTGCCTACACCTTGAGTTTCTTTGCTGGGCAGAGGCCTGCCACCAAAACAAGGGACTACCATTCACACTACCCCCTGCCGCCCAAGCTCTAACAACATATGCATCAGACTATGCATGGGGGGGCTCACCTGGCAGGGAAGTGCATTCAGGGCAAATGGAACCCAAGTCAAATGCACCTGCATATCAATCAAAAATAAATGTTAGCTGTACAGAATGCTCTGACAGCCTTCAAGGACTACATTCGTCCAGGACAATTAATGGTAAGGACGGACAACACCACTGTTTTGTGGTACATAAACAAGCATGAGGTAACACATTCTTACCCCCTCTGCAGACTAGCCATGGCATTGTGGAACACAGCCCTGAGTTACCAAGTGCATCTACAAGCTCAATTCCTGCCAGGAAAACTAAATACACTGCCAGATGAACTAAGCAGAAACCTCATGGACCCACACGAGTGGAAACTGGAACCAAGGATTTTCAACATGTTGACAAGCAAATGGGGAAGCCCAGATATAGACCTGTTTGCTTCCCCCCAGAACTATCAATTGGACAAATTTTGCACATGGACTCCCACAAACAAGCTTGGAAAGTGGATGCTCTGTCCTTCAGCTGGAAAAACCTGTGAGATTTTTGCCTTTCCTCCTCTGCCTCTGCTCTCCAAAGTACTACTAAAGATCATACAAGCTTCAAACCAAGGACGATTTTGATTGCACCAGACTGGCCATGCTAACACTGGTGTACCCCCTCTTGCGCAGTGTGTCACTGTTGGCCCCATGGCACCTGCCTCAGACTCCTGTCCTATTGTCTCAGCAGAAGAACCAGATTCTGCACCCTCCGCTTCAAACACTGAACCTAGCAGCCTGGCTAATTACCTAATCTCACCTTTACCCATCCCTCAGTAAACCAGTGATTGATATCATTTTAGAGGCAAGGAGGCCTAGTACTAGAAAATCTTATGCTGAAAAATGGAAAAGATTCTGTGCCTGGAACCAATCTCAAGGGATGAGCACAGCAGTGCCCAATTTACCTCAGATTTTACAATACTTAACTGAGATGCTCCACAAGGGCCTGTCTTTTTCCTCCATCAAAATTCACATCTTAGCCATTTCAGCTCATTTTAACACAGAACCTCCCCTCTTCTCTCATCCACTGCTCAAGCAGCTCCTCAGAGGAGGCAAAAATTTACGACCACCCGGGAGAGCCCCAACCCCAGCTTGGGACCTTAAATTTGTATTGGAGAAACTCACTCTTCCTCCTTTCGAGCCAGCTGCTACTGCAGACTTAAAATTCCTTTCTTGGAAAACAGCTTTCCTTTTAACTATCACTTCAGCAAGAAGGGTATCTGAATTACAGGCCCTTATGGCAGTGGAGCCTTTCATCATCTTTTATGCAGACAGGGTGTCCCTCAGGACCAGTCCCTCCTTCTTGCCCAAGGTGGTATCCATTGTGCCCCTTAATCAGTCCATTCATTTGACAACCTTCTTTCCTAATCCACAGAACAAAGGGGAACTGATATTGCACTCCTTAGATGTGTACAGACAACTTGGATTCTACTTGGACAGGACTAAACCTCAAAGGAAATCTGAACAACTGCTGGTGGCATTTGCTGCAGGGGCAAAGGGGAAGGCTATTTCAAAGCAAACCATTTCCAAATGGATAGGCCATTGCATTCATTTCTGCTACAAGCACCATGGAAAACCTATCCCACAGGGGATCAGACGCCACTCGACCAGGGCTGCATCTACCTTTACAGCCTTTCTCAGAGGCGTCCCTACCAGGGACATCCTAGAAGCTGCCACCTGGAGTTCTGTGGCGTTGCCATGTGATATCAAAGCAAAACATTTAGGCTCTCCATTGGATAACCAGAATTTGTTTGATACTGCTGTAGATGAGTTTTTCAAGACCTTATAGGATCAGGGTAAGGTCATGAAAGATTTGAAGCAGATTTTTGTCACCTGTTCCTAAGTTGCATAGGAAATATCCTAGTAGGCCTGCCTTTTTTTCTTTGCATAGACTGGCATAGGCAGTCTTCCAGAGGTAAGAACGCTCCTAGGTTTGTTGTTTTGATAAACCTGCTCAAATGCCCAAGCCCCAGAAGTAGTCCATTCTCGACAAATCTACAGCTATCTTGACTGTCTGTCCTCCCTTCCTCTCGGCCAGGTTCCACTATCCCTCAGAACTTCTTTATCTCTCCCAGTTTGGCATTTGATTACCACAAACATGTGAGTTCTCTCCATTATTCAGCAGGGTTATTTCATGACCTGGAAGACGCTTTCCCCTTCTCCAATATTCCTCAATCCCCTGGAGAACAGCTTCTTCATTTTCCGGGGGTATTGCATAGTCTGCTGAATCCAGGGTACCATTTAACTGGTTCAACAGACTGAGAAGGCGTTGGGTTTTTATTCCCAGATGTTTCTGATGCCCAGGAAAGAGGGGTCTTGGAGACCTATCCTGTCCCACCGTCTGTTCATGAAATATGTGTGTTTCTGTTTCTTCCTCTCATGTTCAGTTGTTTACTTATGCCTTTTAGGCCTTCAGCAGACCCAAGGGTGTTCACCAAATGTCTAGCCCTTGTAGTCGTCTTTTTCAGGCTTCAGGGCATTCAAATATTTCCTATCTTTTGATCTCTTGCTTCAGGCCCCATCCCATCCAAGCTGGTACAGGATCTTCATTTTACCTGACTTCTGTTGCACAGCCTTGGGGTTCATGGTCAACCTTCAGAAGTCAGTCTCAGGATCATGTTTTCCTAGGCTTCAGGTTCCAGACTGTTCCAATGCTGGCATCTTTTCCTGCCTCCAAAGTTTTGTCCCTCTCAAATTATTTTCTCTCCATCTGTCCTCTCCTCCAGCCAGGGAGTTTCTCAGAGTTCTGGGGTTCATGGCCTCTATCATCCCCATGCTTCCTGGGCTTTCTTCATATGAAGAAGTTTTACTGGTGGATTCAGCAGATGCTGTCAAAACATATAAGCAAGTCACAGACAAAATAAAAATGTAGATTTTACTTTCCTCATGCAGCATGGATTCACCAGCAGTGCTTGTCCTTTTCACCTTCCTCAGCCAGCTCAGGAAATCTTTATGGACGTGTCAGAACTGGGGTGGGGTGACACTTCAGGCACCCTGAAGGTGCAGTTCCTTTAGTCATCTTGGCAGAAGGCAGATCACATCAACATCAAGAAAATGCAGGCTCTCATTCTGACCCTTGAAGCTTTCTGTACGCTCTGAGTCCCGGATTCCTTGAAGGTTTATACAGACAACACCACTGTCCTGTGCTGCATCAACAAACAAGAGGCTACAAGGTCTTAACTTCTTTGCAGATTAGTCCTTCAGACATGGGAAATATAGACATCAATTTGCAGGTTTCCCTACAGGCAGTCTGTATCGCTTCACAGTGCAAGTTTATGGCAGATTTTCTCAGTGGGTCCAGGACACACAGCCTCCCGAATGGGTGCTTCTTAAGGATTTGCTTCTAGACATAGTTCATCAGTGGGGTATTCCTCAAGCGCACCTCTTTGACTCTCTTCTGAACAGGCAACTTCCTTAGTTCTGTTCTTGAGTCCAAAATCCTTTAGCTTGGAAAATGGATGCCATGTCTTTCACTTGGAAGGGAATGTTCCTGTATGCCTTTTCTCCCTTTCCTCTTCTTCTAGTGGTCTTTCACAAAATTGAGAAGAACTCTCCAAAAATCCTGTTGGTGATTCCTTTTTGGCCTAGACAACACTGGTTCCCCTCTTATTCCAGCTGGCCAGTGGCAATCATCACATTTTACTTCACCACATGGGTCATCTCACACAGGACAAGGGACTCTTCTTCACCCTCATCTGTCCACACTTCAGATAACACTTTGGGTAATAGGGTTTTGATTCCTTTCCAAAATTTGTATTCTGAGGACATGCTGAGAGTCCTGCAGGAGGGCAGGAAATCCAATACCAGAAGGTCATATATGTCCAAATGGAAAAGATTTTTTGTTCGGTGTTTTAAACATCACCAGAACCTCTTTTCAGTTTGGCTCCCCGTGGTTCTGTCCACCCTGTGGTGAACTACTGCATGCTGGCTTGGCATATTTTTCACTGAATGCCTACTTGTCAGTCATTTCTGCCTGTCTGCAACTTATACCTCCTTTAGCCTATAGTTTTGAGTTCAAGCAGTTTCTTAAAGGCATCCTTCATATTAGACCCCAACAATTCCATTCCTCCTTATTGGGATCTTAATTTTGTTTTTCAAAAACTGACTTGGCCCCTTTTCAAGCCTGCTGCTGTTTTGCAATATTGCACCTGGAAGACTGTTTTTATTGTTTGCCAGGAAGGGTGTATGAACTCTTGGCCTTGATGGTGGTCCCTCCTTTTCTGTTTTTCATAGGGACAGGGTATCTGTCTGTACAAATCCTTCTCTTGTGCCCACGGTGGTTAATGAGCTGTACCTTGATAAGTTTATCCATCTTTCTTTTTTCCCTTCTCTGCAGTCGGCCAGACAGAAGGGTCTTCATACCTTGGATTTGCAAAGACAGCTCAGATATTATTTAGACAAGACAAAGACGTTTTATAAATCTGATCAGCTTTTTGTTTCTTTTCATATCAGGACATTGGGTTTGGCAGTTTCTAAGCAAACCATGTCCTGGATTTCCAAGGCCATTTTTTTTTTTTTGTTCTTTTCATGGGAAACAGTTTTCCCACTTCTGTCAGGGCTTATTCTACTAGAGCAGTGGCTTCCTCAGAAGTTATCTTCAAAGGTTTGGACACCAACTCCATCCTTGAGGCTGTCACTTGGTCTTTAGTTCACATATTCACAAAACATTACAAGTCTGATACTATTTTCAGGGCCAAGGCAGGTTTTGCTTTGTGGAGGGCTTCTCCTTGCCTTCACTGTAGCTTTTGTACCCTCTCAGAGGTAATGAATACTGCAAAACATATAAGCAAGTCACAGACAAAATAAAAATGTAGATTTTACTTTCCTCCTGCAGCATGGATTCACCAGCAGTGCTTGTAGATTTTGCAGGTTTTGAGTCTTATCAGAAAAGACAAAGACCCAGAAATTCTCTGTGTATTTAAGTGTCACTCAAGAAACAAATTGCATTGTAATACAAAACCTCCAGTCCCCATGGCATTCCCCTGCTACCAAGTAAACTAAGTATTTCCACTTTTCCTGGGGAAAGTTCTGAGAGGAAGTTACTGATTCTGCTCATGAAAGTAAGCTTGAAGGTGTTGAGGTCTGCATGCAGTGCTCTACAGGGGTAAGACATCAGACCACTGAATGCAATGAGTCTGGATGGTCCCTCTAGTGTAAGGCGTCAGCAGTGGAAACCACACTTGTATGGGCCAGTGAGGGATAATAAGTACCATTCTGGATTTGAAGAGCTGGGTGTTCTTTTCTTACAAGAGAATGAGAGGAGTCGCTGGGTAGGGCATAAAGAAGGCTCTGCAGGTATGTCTCCACCAGGCCATCTATCACCTGGTTATCACTGTTCGGAATAAGGGAGTAGACATTCTAGTATTTCATATTTGACAGTGATGTGAACAGCTCTAATACTGTCTGGCCCAACTTCAGGAATATTCTGTTCACTGTTGTCTTGTTCAGAGACCATTTGTGAGAAAGGAGCAAATTCCTGCTTAAAGTGTCTTAACACAGTGGATTCTCCTGGTATGTGACTTGCCATTAAAAACAGAGGGTTAAGGCCAAATGTTAAGTTGTCAATCTCGCCTTCATTCTTGCTGGATGGGTTTGGAGCCGACCTTCGGCTCCGACTCGGCCTATATTAAAGCTCGAGAGCTATTTACATTGGCTCGAGGCTACCCTATATCCCATAATGCTAGGCGCTAACTTAAGAAAAACCCAGATCTCGTTTGCCACTTACAGCTACGAGGTGCGTTTACTACCGGCTCTTCAGGTTAGAAGTTTTTCTGTTTAAAAAATTGCTATTTTTAGACTGGGTTTTTCTTAAGTTTAGTTGGCGACCATCCCATTAGCTTCCCATTCATAGCTAATCCCCCTTTAGGCCCCTTTTAATCCCCTTTAAGACCTTTTTTTAATTCCCTTTGTTATAGGGTTAGGCCTTTGGGCTTTTTTTCTGCCTTGTCAGTTTAATTTTTTTTTGTGTGACTGACTTTACTTAATAGGGTGTCTGTGTGTGTGTGTGTTTAGTTTTCTGTTCCTAAGATGTCAAAAGACACCAGGGTCTCGGGCTTCAGGAAGTGTGACTCGTGCTGTCAGAAAATGTCACTGACAGACGGTCACACTTCTTATGTTTATTGCCTGTGCCACTGCATCTGCAGGACTCTTGTTCGGTCTGTCATGCGTTCAGCCCAAGAGTCCTGCAGGAAAGCAGAAATAAATTGATTTTGAGGGGCTTGTTAAAGCCTGAAGGTTCCCCGACCAAGTCTTCTTCGGGGAAGCCTTCAAAGCCATCTAAGCCGTTAGCTCTGAGCTCAGAGCCTTCGACTGGTGGTTCTCGAACTGCTGTCTCATCAGCTCCGGCTGGAGCCGATGTTTCCAAGACACCGTCTTCTTCATCAGCTCCGGCTGGAGTCGATGTTCCTCAGGTTCAAGCTTCTACATCAGCTCGAACCGGAGACAATGTTTCCGGGACACAGTCGGCGCCGATAGTGGTGTCGGTGCCATCTGCCAGCCGTAAGAGGTCCAGATCTCCATCCTTGGAGTCTGTTCACTTGGCTCCGAGGTCTCCCTTACTCTCGGAGCGGAGTCATCGAACCCATTCCTCCAGGTCTTCCAGGCTCTTGGACCATGACCTCGAGAGGGTGGTTAGTAGACTTCTTAAGTCTCAGGCACTAGCCCAAATGCTTCATAGCCCTTCTCAACAGACGGTGGCTATCCCCACCCCATCTTCGATTCCTCCTCCGACTGTTCCTCTGAGTTCAGAGCCAGAGCTTGTTGGAGCCGTGGCCGTCGACACGTCGGAGCCGATACCTCACATTTCGGCTCTGTCGTTGGCTCTGGTCTCTTCCATGGTCCCATCCTTGGAGGGCTCTGGGTGCATGGACTTCCTCGTCGGCTCCGAGGGGGTGAGTGGCATCGGACCCTTGTCCGACCCCGTTCTCCCTCTCGGAGCTTCGGCGCTGGTAAGTTCGGCCCCGACATCAGCTTCGGAGCCGTCCCTCTCGGTGCCTGGAGGGGTCCTTATCTCTTTGGAGCAGGGACCTTCTACCCTACCTGATAGGGGCGCCTTCGAAGTCTTGAGGAGCGTGCTGGCCCCTGTGCCTGCTCCATGGTCGGCTCCCTCAGCTCTTCCCTCTGTAGTGCCTGCTGCGGTCTCTACCCACCCTCTCATTCCTGACCATAGAGATCCAACGCCTCAGGTTTCCCCATTGGGAATATCCTCCTCTTCCGAGGTTTCCCCTGATCCGTCAGGGGAACCCCCTCTGAAGAGGAAATGTAAGAGGAAGCATGGACTCCCCTGAGTCCGTCACATCGGATACCGACTTGGATGAGTCGGAAGGGTCCCCACGGTCCCCCTCTGAGGATGTCTCCTTTTCAGACATCCTTGAAATCCTTTAGCAGAGGGGGAACTGGTCTACCCTTAACCCTTCCGAGGACGAGTCTGTTTACCTAGAGGCTTTTGGCTCTCACCCTTCCACCTCCTGGGTGTCTCCGCCTTTCGACCCCCTCATGGAAGTGGTTCCACAGAAGGAGTGGACGGCCCCTGACACAATGGAACCTACCCCACGGAGGCCTTCCAAATTTATAACAGCCCCTTCGGACAAGCAGTTTTTAGCCAAGGGTGTCCCGATTGATGCCATGGTGGTGGCTGCAGCCACTAAGAAGGAACTGGCTGATCCTTCAGTACCTGTCCATCCTCCTAACAAGGAGTCTAGGACTATGGATAGGTATGGCAAGCGGATGTTTTCTTCAGCAACCTTTGTCATGCATTCGCTGAATTATTTGTGCCACTTCAACCGCCTTCAAAGAGACATGCTCAAAGAAGTGGGCGAGGTCTTACAGGATCCAACAGCTGCGGGGTCTCAAGACAAAATAAATTCCCAGCTGGCAACCCTGAATTCCATTGTTAACTCCTCCATGCGGCTTATTTCCTATGCGGCCGATGGGACGAGCAGGGCTGCAGGCACAGGCGTGGCCTTAAGGCGTCACGCCTGGATGTGGCTTTGTAACTTTGCAGACCCCTTTAAGGCGTCCTTCACAAACTCCCCCTTTGACGGTTCAGCTTTGTTTGGACCTCAGGTGAAGGATACTTTGACCCGATGCGAGCAAGAAGGCAAGACTCTCTCTGCCGTGGGAGTCCGTTTTTCCACCCCGTCTAGACCATACTCTAAGGGTCAGAAGGATGGGAAGATGTGGTTCCGTAAACCACAAGAGGTTGCGCCTGATGCAAGAGGTCAGTTCCCCTCTAGAGGCAGGGGGGGGGGCAATATCAGACGCCGCCCCAGGGGCAGAGGAGGTCCGCAAAATCAGGGTAGCAGAGAGTCTCTTTCTGACAAACCCTTCCAGTATCCCTGTGAAGCTGCCCGACTGTCCACCTTCGGAGGCAGTCTGGGGAAGGTTATCACTGTACCCAGAAGCCTGGCTTTCACTCACTCAAGACAAATGGGTACAGTCGATCATATCCGAGGGTTACAAAATTCCATTTATCCACACCCCAACTCAGCCAAAAGGTCCCCTTCCAGTTATTCCACCCAGTCTAAGGGAACAAGCAGTAGTAGAAATATCAAAACTGCTAGCAAAAAGAGCCATCCAGCCAGTCCCAGCAGACCAACAAGGATCTGGAATCTACTCCAAGTTCTTTTTAGTACCAAAAAAGACAGGGGACTGGAGACCCATTTTGGATCTCAGCAGACTAAATAGGTCTGTAAGAAGAACGAAGTTCCGGATGGTCACGCTACAGTCCATTCTACCCTTTCTGGGTCAGGACGATTGGATGTGCTCAGTAGACCTTCAGGATGCGTACTACCACATCAGAATGCACAGGCGCTCCAGGAGGTTTCTCCGCTTCCGGCTGGGAACCAGTCATTATCAGTTCAGAGCCCTGCCCTTTGGTCTCACTACAGCCCCCCAAGTGTTCACCAAATGCATGGCAGTGGTTATGGCTCATCTGAGACGTCAGGGATTCCAGGTGTTTCCATATCTAGACGACTGGCTCCTCACTGCCACCACCAGGCGTCAACTTCTCCGCTCCAGAGATTACACCATTCATACTTGCAAAGGGCTAGGTATCTCCATAAATTTCGAAAAGTCTGCCTTGTTGCCTTGTCAGTCTATTACCTTCATAGGCGCCACCTTAGACACAGTCCGGCTTTCCTCAAAACTGACCGAACAAAGAGTTCTAGATATTCGCATGCATGTTCACATCCTTCTTCAGAACAACAAAATGCAAGCCAGGTTTGTCCAGAAGGTATTAGGTCTCATGGCGGCAGCCATTACTCTACTTCCCCTAGCTCGCTTTCATATGCGGATCCTTCCATGGATGCTTTTTTCCAGTGGTCCTTTCAACAGCTTCCAATGTCACACAACATTTTAATAACCCTATCTTGCAAGAAACACCTTTCTTGGTGGATGGTCTCCCCTCAAGTACTTCAGGGCAGACATTTGTTCCTCCTCTGGTCGCCACGGTGACAACGGATGCCTCCCTGATCGGGTGGGGGGGGGGGGGGCATTTTCAAGGCAGGACAGTCCAGGGCACGTGGCAACCTTTCAAGTGCCACCTGCACATAAATGTCTTGGAGATGAGAGCAGTACTTTTAGCGTTGCAAGCCCTTCAGGACTCTCTTCCCATCGGGACTATTGCAGTTCAGACGGACAATATGTCCGTAGTGTGGTACATCAGCAAGCAGGGCGGAACCAAGTCCTATCCCTTGTGTCGAGAGGCTCTCAGACTTAGGCAGTGGGCGATCTCTTCTCAGCGGTTTCTGACAGCAACGCACATCCCCGGGAAGTCCAACATCATAGCGGACAGGTTGAGCAGAGCCATTCTCATGCCTCACGAGTGGTCTGTCAATCAAACTATAGTGGAAAAAATTTTTCAGAAATGAGGTCGACCTTGCTGCGACCATTTTGCAACACCTCAAAACAGCAAGTGCCACGACTTCTTCACTCTCTTCCCAGCCACCCCCCCAGTGACGCTGTAGTCCACAATTGGCCCCGGGGACTTCTGTATGCCTTTCCCCCCTTTCCATTAATCACTCAATTGATTCAGAAAGCTACCGCCGTGAGAGCCACCATGATCCTCATTGCTCCTTACTGGCCTCGTCAGATATGGTTTCCGTTCCTGCATCGTTACCTCTTGGGGCAGCCCTGGCATCTGGACCCAGTGCCAGATCTTTTGACCCATCAGTCGGGACATCTGCACCACTCCCTGCAATCTCTCAACCTCACAGCTTGGTTGCTTCAATTCCAACCCTAGCCAGGCTTCCCCTTATTTCCCATTCTGTGCGTGACATACTTATAGCTTCCCTAAAGTCATCCACCAGGAGGATTTACGCCAGCAAGTGGAAGCGTTTTTCCTTCTGGGCAGGAGCCAGAAATATATAGATCCTTTTACTGCCCCCTATCCAATCAGTCCTAGACTTCCTAGCCGAATTGTTTCACTCAGGGTCTTCTTCCTCCACCATCAGAGTACAGTTAGCGGCTATTTCGAACTTTCATGCAGGCTTTTCGGACTCCAGTATGTCCCATAAGCTTTGTAAAACCTTTCTCAAAGGTATCTTTTTGCTTAAGCCCCCAATCAGGGACCCCCCCACCGCAGTGGGACTTAAATTTGGTTCTAACCTCCTTGATTCTTCTCCCCTTTGAACCTGCGGCTTCCTGCTCCCTGAAATTGCTATCTTGGAAAACTCTATTTCTGGTCGCCATAACATCTGCGAGAAGTGTGTCAGAGCTTCAGGCCCTTTGCATTCGTCCACCTTATCTAGTTTTCCATAAAGACAGAGTGTCCCTCAAGACTAATCCGTCCTTTTTACCTAAGGTTTCTTCTGAAGCGAACCTAAACCAGACTATTGATCTTCCAGTTTTCTTCCCCAACTACTCCAAAAGAGCGGAACAAAAACTGCACTTTCTGGACGTTCATCGTCAACTCCGTTAGTATTTGGATAGAACCAAACAAACTAGGAAATCTGAGCAGCTCTTCCTTTCTTATGCAGCAGGTAAGAAAGGCCTTTCTAGATGGCTGGCATCTGTGATCACTTTCATCTATCAGCTCAGACGCCAAAAGCTACCGTCAAGGCCCAGGGCTCACTCAACCAGAGCTGTAGCCACCTCAATAGCTTTTCAGGCTCAGATTAGATTACCAATAGATTCCATTTGTGCGGCAGCCACTTGGGCCTCTCCCCATACCTTTATCTCATTACTAATTAGACATGGCCTCCAGAAGCCAGGCTAATTTTGGTTCCTCCATTCTCAAGAGTCTGTTCCGATGAGCCACCCAGGGTGAAGGTGCTAGGGACACGGTCCCATCCAGCAAGAATGAAGGCGAGATTGACAACTTAACATTGAGAAGTTATGTACCTACCATAACGTTCCATGTTAGTTGTCGTCTTCTCGCCTTCTTTCTTGCGTCCCATCCTTCATCCCCCTAGCCTGGACAGACCTAAAGGATTTTTGGGGATCTTCTTCGTGCCTCAGCTTGACCCCTAGGCTATCCCTTCTGGTAGCTATAGGTCTAGGTGACTTTCTAGTTCTAGCGAGGTTCCTCTCCTCCTTTTGTGGGAGAGCTAAACTGCTATGGTTTTCAGCTATCAAACGTGATCTGTGTAGTCAGCGCCTAGCATTATGGGATATAGGGTAGCCGCGAGCCGGTGTAAATAGCTCTTGAGCTTTAGTATAGGCCGAGTCAGAGCCGAAGGTCGGCTCCGAACCCATCCAGCAAGAAAGAAGGCGAGAAGAAGACAACTAACATGGAACGTTATGGTAGGTACATAACTTCTCATTTCCACAGATAAATCACCTTCCTACCAAAGAAAAATGTAGTGAATTCATTCCTCAACTTGTTCATATAACATACCACCTGAAAGCTGTCAATGCAAGTAGCCAATACTTTTTCAGGTAAGGAGGACTGGAAGTTATGTAAAGAGAGAATGATAGTTCAGAGTGCCAAAGAACTGATGTGCGGCTGTGATTCCTGATGGGATCAGACTCCCTGAGTTGTTGTGGCATAGAAACATCCTCTTCCCCAGAGGCATATCCACATTGAGTATGCAGGAAGGGAATGGATGGATACCTAAAAAGTTTTCCCTGTGGAGTTTCTTTTGGTATGGAGCCACCAGTGCAGCTGCTATTCGCACCACGTACATGCTAGTACAAGTGTTTGTGGCAGCAATTACTTTTACTGACACCACTGCAACCTGAGCACCGTCTGCAATGATATCATATACAAGTAGGCATGTGACACCATAACTTTGCTTCGATGTAGCCAGAATGGTTTAGCACAAAAACTGCTGTAGTACCTCGGAACCAGTTAAGTTGTTACAGGAGCATTTACACAACCGTTATTTTGTCGTCAGGCAAAGCATTTTGCAGTAAAGTATAGTCATGTAAAATCTTACGATAGCAGTAGCTGCCCTTTTCACTGTTGCAGTATTCATCATCACTGGGATCTCCTGCAAAGAATAGCCCAATGTCTAGCCACTATACCAAAGCCTGTATTAACTAGGAAACATCATACGTCTAGATGTATGCTGGCTATGCATGCATAGGACATAAAAATCACATATGTATGGTCCCAACTCAGAATTGAAGTGCCCCAGGAGAACTAAGACCCCCACTGGAAAAGAAGATATCTGCATCCAGAAAAAGGAATGAAGGAAGAGAAGGAGTGGAACCTCTTGGACAGTACAAAAATAATAGGGTTTACATTATGCTGTCAAAACACCATTGCATCGAATATCACATCGTTGACACGTATTAAGCGAAATTCACTTCCATAATTTTCTGAATATTTAAAGGGCAACCAGATACTTACCCCACAACCCAACAGAACTAAATCTACCTAAACCAAACCCACCCATGTGGGGGGATGCCCCCTCACCAACTAAATATACCAACTCCAAGATCGAAATTGTGTGGTTGGCCAACTGCATCTTTGCCTTTAAGTATACAGCAAATCGCAGAAGTGACTTTTGTTGAATATGTGTCGTCAATGTGGTATTCGATGCAGTGGTGTTTCAACAGCGTAATATAGACAAAAATAATACCTATGCAAAAGTAAGAGAAAACAGGGAGCAGGAGGGAGGTAGTGAGTACTGCAACAGTGAAAAGGAGGAACTGTGCTGTTGGGGTAAGATATAAACAAATGTACTGTGTCCTTGCATGTCACTGTTGAATATCCAAGGAAATTATAGTCCTACTGTACTCATCCCTCAACAGACCAATAATCGAGGGGTTTTAGTTCTTGTGGGACACATCTGGCATTTGACACAATTCCCCATTCAAGTATTGTAAATAAACTCGCAAAACTGGGTGTAAATCTCTGTTTCATCAGATGGGTTGCTAGTTCATTCATGGACAGGACACATGGTTAAAGTGGGTGAATCCAAATCCAGCAAGAGGCCATTTACTAGTGGTGTGCCGTTGGGCTCAGTACTGGGCCACTCCTGTTCAAAATATACTTCTCTGAAGTCCAGACAAATGTGGAAGGTCTCTGGATTACAAAGTGTGCTGATTACAAGCTGGGGGCAGTCATTAAGTCATCCAGCAATGTAGATGTCCTCCAGGAGGGTCTTGCTCAGACAAATGATTGGTTCCAGAGCCATGGCTTAAAACTAAATGCATCGTCATACCCTTCAGGAAGCCCAAAACCCCTGCAAATTACAACATCAATAGCATGCCCCATAGAATGGACTCAGAGGTAAGAGCTCTAAGTACACAGAGAGAGATAGTAGCTTGAACTTTGCCATGTGTCCACAGTGGTGAGGAAATCTTTTTATGTGGCACAACTTGTAAGAAAAGGTATGGCATCCAGAGCCAAGGCATTTATAGTCTGCTGTACCCAGCCCTAAGTAGACCTATAATCGAGTACAATGCACCATTTGACATGTACTTGATTAGGCACTTAAAGTAGCTGGAACAACCTCAGAGGTCCCTCCAACCTTGATTCTCCTGTTGGCTCGTGTGTTCTCCTCCAATCCTTGGCTGGATGCTGGGATGGAGAGGCAGAAACTGGCTGTTACTGTGTGGAGGTTAGACTATCTTTAAACGCTCTGTCAGAACTGCTTCCCCCACCCCCTAGCTAGCTTGAACAACAAAGTGCCCATTAAACAAAGCTTTGTATCAGTGTATGATTCTGCACATTTCCAGTGAGTGAGTGAGTGCGCTCACACATTGGGTTTTTCCCCAGAGGCTGCTTGAGATTAGTAAATCAGCATTCCTCAGGTACTCTGCTGTGGTCCTTCCTGGCCATCTTCTCCTGTATCTAGCCTGTTAATGTAACAGTGGTCTAAGTGATGCACAGTCAGTACTACCTTTTTTCAGCAGTGAGCCAGTGCTTCCACATCCTTTGACATACTAACATCGTCAAGTAGGGCACCCTTTGTAATCCCTCCTGTCATTTGCTTAACTTCAGTGGTAGGAGTTGTATATGTAAGCTCTCTCCTTTACAAGCATGCTAAAAATTTGGAGGAGTCTTGACTGTCTTTAATATGGATGTCTAGTGCTGCTAATATCTCCCACAAACTAGACCTGTTTGAGTACTCTGTTCCTCGTAAAACAGGTTGTTAAGTAATAAATTAATGAGTGTTTATGAATGCCAAAAGTCAAAGTTGTTGCAAAAACTTTTCTGTGTTTGGTGTCAAGTACCTCTTGTGTCTGCAATATGTGGTGGTTGATGGGGGTATTCAGCAAAATGTTTTGTTGGTTTACCGAAACATTTTTTTTTTCTATAGGATGTATATGATAGAGTGGAGTACTTGAGTTCCTTAGGAAAGACTCAGACAGCAGTTGTACGGAGAGATGCTGACATTGGTGTGGCTGAAGCAGAGAGAGATGCTGGAATACGGGTAGGTAGTTCTGCATCACTGGATGATGTGTTTTCTTAGTAGCCATTTGCTCTTCATATTTTTGGTAGAAACACATGACAAGTGAGTGCAGTACAGCACTGTGTGTTAGTGACAGAGCTCAGGCTTTAGAATATTCATAGGCATTCAGTTTAGTTGCAGCTTTCTAAAGTATGTTGCATTTACTAGTGATTTAGGGAATTTTTTTAATTGATCTTATTAATGTTGCATGACATTTTTCAGAGAATTACTCGTAACCTTTGTTTAGTTACGTGGTATGCAAGTGGAACTTTAAGGCTAATGTTGTACATATGTCTTTTTTGTAGTAGCAAAACTTTAATACAAACCCAGAACTACAGTACGTCATAGAATCATCAGAATTACAAGGCAACTGATCTACAAAGCCATTTCTACCTTGCCAGTGCCCACCCTTAAGCTTTTACTTTCCTCTCAAGGAGGACCAGGTCAATTATACCAGGAGTGAATTTATAAGTACCCGGCCATTTTCATCTTGATGGACAGTGTGTCATACTGCTTAACCTGGAGAGGGAGTTTGTTCCAATGAAGGAGTAGGCATTGTGAGACAACTCTGTCCCTCCTCCTCATATTATTTATTTGATGGAGTTGATTTAGATCTCTGGCCCTAATGTTACCTTGACTTTTTGATTTATGTAGATATGAGTTCTTGGTATAAGCAAGGTACAGATAGACCCAAAGGAGTCTATATGAAACTGAGTATAGGGATAAAACTTCTTGCTAGTTCAGATCTGTAAGCCCATGATATTGTAGTTGGAAACTGCTGAGGTCTTTCCAATTGCTTGGTTTGCTTCATAGGTTCATAAAAGGTTACTAGGCTAACGGCCTTAGAGCCGTTACAAGTTTAGGGAAGTAAATACTGTGGGAAGAAATAGCTAGGGAATTGTTATGGCTAGGCTTGTATAGGCCCGAGGGCTGATAACCTAGTACCAACCTATGAACCTTAGACATATTTATCCCGTGTTGTGCCAATCGTCAGTGGTTAGGTGCATGAAGTTGCCAGAGGTAAGGTTCTGTGGTAGTTAATACTTTCTCTGTCCAGGAGGGACATGGGTGCCACGCCAGGAATGAAATTGAGGTCACCCATCCATTGATCTAAGTTGCATTTGAAGAGGGTTAAGGAGGGGCTCTGTTTCATGTGAATTGGAAACTTGTTCCAGAGAACCAGAGAAGTGTCAGTCGGGGAGATATATCTCTCTCTCCAGCAAAACCTGTACATGTCAGAGGCTAGGTTAAGATCCCTGGAGTTGATTGACCCTTGTGCAGTTTGATTTACGTATTTGTAGCATTTCCATCAGGGCTGGGTCAGAGACCGTCATGTAAGCCAGGCATAGGCCACCCCTTAGCAACCTTTAGGAAACAGAATACAGTGACAGGGCTTTCATTCTTTCCGCGCAAGACTTGTTTTGTGTACCTTGTAATTACTTGGTGAGAAACTTCTGTGGTCTCACCAATTGTTGCAGGTATCTGGTGAAGTACATTCAAAAAGGAGTATTGTACTCCATTATTGGTCTAATGAGAGCTGAGTGTAATAGAATGGTAACATCCTTAAATCTAGATGCAATACCTTTACTTGTAAGATGTGCCACATAGAAGGGTTTCCTTACTACTGTGGATACGGGTTGATCAAAGTTCAGATTGCTATCAACCTGAGTATCCAGATCACATACCACTGGGTCTACACTTAGGGGGGGTGCTATCTGTAATGTAATTAGCAGGGATGTTAACTTTCCCAAAGGAAATAATAATATATTTTTTGCATGTAGTATTAATCCGTGGCTTTGGCACCAGCCATTTGTCTGCATTAACCTTGTCTGCAGTATATTAACATCATTGGGAGACTCAGTGATTGCTCCCAGTTTGTGTTAGTCAGCAAACTTGGTCAGCTATAGGCCGTCAAGGTTTGCCTGGACATCAGAGAAATAAATTCCAAACAGTAAGGTGCCCAGCATAGAACCCTGTGGTGCTCTACGGGTGACTGATCTTTTGCTAGAGGTGAAGTCATCCAGTTTGATAGTATGTGTCCTGTTGGTGACCAAGTTGGCTAAGTATCTGGTGGTGTAAGTGTTAATTCCCTATTGGGAGAGTTTCTGTATAATACCTGTGTGGGGGATTATATCAGATGCCTTTGCTTGGTAAAGATGGAGGTGGTATGCACTGTCTTTCCCTCGTCCAGGGACATGGTGACTTTCTTGAAGTCAACCATGTTTAATAGACATGATCTACCATTAATGAATCTGAACTGAACTGGGTTGTGTCTAGAGTTTGGAGGTACATGTGTCCTTGTTAATAAGGTCCATAATAATTCTTTCCGTGGCCTTGCAGATGAGACTAGTCATGTTTATGGGCCTATAATTCCCAGGGTTAGTTGATGGTCCCCCTTTGTGCAGCGTGATTACTGTTCTCATTCTGCTGGAACATAGTCAATTCGCAGGCAGTGGCTGAACAGAGATTCAAGCTGGTCTGCTGGGTCATGTTTTAAGTTGTATAAAAGGCAACCTGGGATGTTGTCTAGTCCCATTTATGCACTGTTTCTGGTCTTTGAGACCTACTGTCTCGAGATAAGAGGCTGAGGAATGGTGGCAGGTATACTTTGGGGGATTACTGCAGGGTACGGAGGGTGAAGTTTGCAACAAATTTGTTAGCCAATAGGTTGGCTGTTACCTCTGGCTGAGTATGGGTGATGCTATCCGCAACCAGATGTTCATGTTTCACTGTTGCAGTCATCACACTTGGGTTATCTGCTTGCAGTAGCCCTCAGCTGGCCTGATTATCAAAGTCTTGGGTCCTGCATCGGTTGCTGTCTCATCTTCCGTGACGTCAGGTAGTCAGGGGTATAAAACATGCAGCCAACGGATGCAGATAACCCAAATGTGATGACTGCAACAGTGAATACACTCGGAACATCTACCTTTATGGTAAGTGTACACAGCTGTACTTTCAGCGTGTAGCTGGGTATTCCATTGCAGATGTAGTTAAAGAATGCTTTGTGATTATCCTTAGCTAAGGAGGCTATTTTTGCTTTGTAATTGGCTTTGGAGGACTTGACAAGATCTATTTGTTTAAGCTAAAGAGGGATTTCTTCCTCTGCTGAGCCAATTCTTTCTTGTTCTTGGACATTAGTTTTTTTCTCTTGTTGTATATAGCCTGTTTATACTAGGGGTCCACCTGGCTTGTTTTTTTATTTTTTGGCAAGACCTGCTTTTAATCTGTCAGTTACAGCTGATTCTATACAACTACTTATGTGGTTATACACAACATTGGTGTACACCTCTGCATAGGAGTCAGTGTTACCTGTGTGTGAGGGGGCTTTGAAACTTATTATGCAGAACATAGTAGGTGGCAAGTTGTCTTTGAAAAATAAGTGTTTTTGAGCTTAATGGGGTATCTGGTCTTATAATTACATTGAAAGACTGATTTATGGTCTGATTTTACCAAGCTGGACATCAGAGGGGAACTGCACTACTCTCCCATGTTAGTGAGTACTGCGCCGAGGACATGTGAACCTCTTGTGGGTGTGCTGATGAGCTGTTTCAAAGTATTTGCAATTGGCGAAGGCCAAGAACCTCTGAACCAGTTTATTTGTGGTCGTGTATGTTTCCCAGTTGATGGTGGGGTTATTAAAATCACCCAAGAGTAAGGTATTGGGCTGTGTGGCAAGTGACTCCAGTAAGTCCAGGTGTGTGGTATGCTTTTCCTGTTTCATGGGGGGGGGGGACCTGTAGCTAGCTATGATGTGGTAGGGGATTTTACTTATAGTTAATTGGATATGAAGTAGCTCAAGAGAGAGTCATACTATTTGACTAGTCTCAAGGTGCACTTATCCTTAATGAAGATGGCTACACCTCCTTCTTTGGTTCTTTTATGCTCAGTTTGTGGTCTGAATGTATGGAAGGCATTGTAGCCCTGCACGGCAGGGATGCTTTCTGCACCTTTGAACCATGTTTCAGTGGCTGCACAGATTTCAGCATCTTCCAGAGTGGGGAGTGCTTCCAGGGAGTGCATTTTCTTGCTTAGACTCCAAGCATTAAGCAGCAGTACCTTGAGTTTATCTAGAGAGGATTTTGTTATATGGTAGGATGGTTATTTTAACACTGCTTAGAAAAGGCACAAGAGGGGTGGCTAATGCCTTTGACAGTGTCCAAAATCCTAGAGAAGACAGGTGTAGACAATCTGTGGCAAAGCAGTGTGGCCTGTAGACCTAGAGGAGACAAATGCAGACCATCTCTGGCAAAGCAGAGTGGTCTATTGACTTGGTCTTCCCAGGCTTACAGATATTGAATCCCCTTGGACTGACACCAGAAACTAAGCCAGTTGTTAGTCATTCATTTTTTGTTTGTATTGTGGCATCGTCCTTAGAGAAGGTAGAATGCTGCTTAAGGCTAGGCTTATACATGTGTGTGATGCGATCTGAGAGCTGAGTCCTGTCTCCCTCTTCATATATTCCAGTGAGGTACGTCTCAAGTCATTCGCCCCCACATAGATTATGATGGGAGTTGTACTGGTAGTTAAGTTTGATTGACTTGACTGATCCTGGCACCTGACAGGCAGCTAACCGTAACCTGTTTATTATCCAGTGTAGTGAGGGGAGCATCCATGTCTCTCATAATGGAGTCACCTATGACCAGTGCATTAGGTTTTGTGGTGTTAAGTCTTATGGATTTATTTGTGTTGTGGATTTTTTTTTTTGCATTGTTGTCTGTGTAAGTGGTTTCCATTTGGGAGGCCTGTGATCTTTTGGTACGTTACTAGTGAGCACGTCTGCATATGTGGGTTTGTGTGTCTTGGCCTTATTTAGTGTGGGAAGTGTGTGTGTGTGCTGACAACTTGTTTGGCATTCAGTTTGTTTTTATGTGAGAGTCTTGCTTCCAGTTTCATAGTCTAACTACATCTCTCACATAAAGTATTTGTTTCAGGAGTAAGTGGTTGTCAGCATACATGAGACAACAGCTACATACCTTCAGAATGCCAGTGTCTGTCAGGCTGATCAGAGAAATGATGGGGAACTGCTGGTCCATGGTAGCAGGATCTTACTGTAAGTTTTATTAGGGAAGGGAATTGGTTAATTTGTCAGGGCTGAACTGGTAGCTCTGAGACTACAAGATGGACCTATACTTTGTGTAGGCTAAGGTTGATCAGTAAGGCAGCACTGCTCAATGCGCAACTGTGTTGTTTCTAGAGCAGCAGAAAAGCTTGGAAGGGTTTAACTGACAGCTGTTTAAGGAAATACTGGGCTTCTAGACTTTTGCATCTACTGTATACAGGGCACTACTAACTGCCGGGAAGAGCAACACCTCACAAACATGAACCTTAAATACGAGCAAAGAGAAAGACGTTTTAAGCTAACTGCCAATCAGGAAAGCACACAGTAAGCCTTCCATCAGCAGTCCCAAACTCTACAGGTTAGATCAGCACATTTCTGACAAAAGGGTGCAGAAAAACACCATCTTAATGTAGAAAACTGGTTTGGAGCCCAAGTTTAACAAAACCACATAATCTACATACAACTAACAGATAAAATGTAATGTAATGCAGTTAACTACTTAAAGCATCAGCAACAACATTTTTTTTTTGTTTGAAACTGCTAAAGTACACTCACAGCTTAAAAGAGAAGAACAAAAAAAAATAATTAAGAGCTTTTTTGTGTGCTTCCCCGCTCAGATAGATCAGGTAAACACCTACCGCCACTAGATGAATAACTCCAGACCTCCCAGTGTAAAAGCACAGTAAAGGTGTGTCCAGAATGAAATGCTACCACAAACAAACTTAGATATGCATACAGCAGTGTATGTTAAAACAGCTTATAAAAGTGTGGTTATTCAATAAAAGTACTTTGCTTTGCATAAATGAGTCAGGAGCCACTCAATATTATAGAAATTATAAAAGTACTAAAAACAAAATAAGCTGATTAGCCTTCCAGCCAATGAAGAAATATTGAGTGGTTTCCCAACATAAACAGACCAGGCTACCTCCCAGTGCACTAAATAGAAAATCCACTGACCTCATGATGTAAAAACAAGTGCTTGCTAGATTGTAAAAATGCACTTCTTTATCCAACAGCTAACTAGATAATGAAGTCAGAACAAGTAAATCAGTATAACAGATAATGAGAGACAAAATGCACTTTTTCAGTATAAGCACAGGGAAAGACAGCATATACAGTAGGGGTGGGCAGTTTAAAATCATCAGGTTTGAAAAGCAGATCAAAGAAAGGGAAGGTAGGTGACAAAAACTAGCAGGTAATTGCCAACAGTGCTTTAGTATATGCAAGCTTAAAATCTTTTCAGAATAAAACAGATCCAGAAATCCTCTGTGCATTTAAGTATCACTCAAGAAAGAGTTTAACCAATGAAAAAATGAATCTTTTCTGAAAAAGACAAAGACCCAGAAGTTCTCAGTGTATTTAAGTATCACTGAAGAAGCAATTTAACCAATGGAAAAAAGCATGTGTCATTTGCAACCTAGGTAATTTAAGTATCTCTCACATAGAACAAAAACACCAAGCCAAGCAGATTCCTTAAAACAGAAAACAAAAGTGGAGCAGGTAAACAGACTTAGTAAGGTACATCCTAAAATGGGCCTTGTGCTTCATGATGGGTCTAATCAGTTTGGGGTACAAGGAGGTTAGGACTACTTTTGATCTGGAAGAAATATCTTTTGCTATGAGCTGTGCAGAGGGAAAAGGGGTTCCTTGCCATTGCTGAATGTGTTGATCATAGAACTGTCCACCCAAGTTTCTCAAACTTTTCAGTTTGAAGTGGTGTGTGTGTGTGCGTGTGTGTGTGTGTGTGTGTGTGTGTGTTGCTATAAGTTGGAGGTAGGGGGTGCTTACCAAATGCTACAATGTTGCAATTTTTGGTGTTGCGTTTGAGGCCCTTGTTAGTACACTAAATATTGGTAAGTGTAATCTCTTGTTGGATGCATATACAGAAATCTTTATGATTGCTGCCTATACTTTGTATGTCCTTGAGTTTGCAGTCTCTGTTCGCACCATTTGGCTGTTTGTGAAATCTCTCATTGTTTTTACTGTGTCACTTTGTTTGTTCTCTAAGATTGTGTGACCTTAGAGTTAGTTTATATAGCTTTGCTTGCAGAGGTTTTGACCCATATTGGAGGTACAGTACATGTTTGTCCCCTGCAAAAATGTTTTTCTGCACTTTATGATCTTGAGAGTGTTACTGTTTTGAATTGTGATCTTTTAACTGAGTTTTACAAAAGGGATAAATCTACATACAGAGCTACTGGGATTCTTTTGTTCACTACCAAAAGGCAGATAAATTGACTGAAGTATTTTTGGGTACACTGTTCTCCTTTAACAAATCTAATGTTACTTCTTGCAAATTCATGAGGTCATTGGTACCATCGGGTCTATATTATAAAATCGAATAAGAAGAATGTCAAACACTCTAATGAGTGAAACTGCTGAAACTCAAAGTACTTATTGTGGGGGGCTACGTCCCCCCCCGATAAATATATATTCCAACTCCGAGAACGCACTACAGTGAGGAAAGGGCAAATATTCCACTCTACACTTTGCTAAGACCTCAATAACGGACCCTCGAGTTTTGGCAGTTTCGCTCATTAGAGCATTCGACATTCTTCCTGTTCAAATTTCATGATATAGACCCGTACCATCTCTGTTGACTCAGAGGGATAAAACTCTTTACGATAATCCAGAAGACCCAAGTTCAAGTACTGGTTCAGTGGCTCAGATGCCTGTTGGAACTGTCATTATTTACTCATTGTAATCATCAGTAATTTACCAGAAAATTAAAACCTTTATGGCAGAGCAAAAATATGTGGCAAAATCAGGGACATTTGAGAGGTGTGCCAGGGGGATATCTTCTCTGAGCCTATTAGTCATACCTCTCCTGGAGCGATCCTTTGTTATGCAAGTCTGATGGAAACCTCATTCTTTTGCTGCTCTCACCAAGAATGCCTGTGCTTTGTTATTTTCTGCCCATTCAAGTGCTGATTTCATGGTGATGTTCTTCGTGTTTCACTGTTGCAGTCATTACATTTGGGTAATGTGCTGGCAGGTTGCCCTCAGTCGGCCTGAATAACAATGTCTTGGGTCCTACTTCGGTTGCTGTCTCCTCTTCCGTGATGTCAGGTCGTCAGGGGTATAAAACATGCAGCCGATGCCATTTTACCCAGTCTTTCTTGCCGCACAGTGCCCGAAGCAGAAGCAGATGTTCATCGTGCATACAGCTGCAGTCATAATAGATGGGTTATCCTGCCGTCAGGCGGGTCCTCGGTCAGCCGAATTCCAAAGTCTAGGTCTGGTGTTGGTTGTCGTTGCTTCTTCCCTGACGTCAGAGCGGCAGGGGTATAAAAGAGGTAGCCGACGCCATTTTCTTCTGTCTTTCTTGCCGCGCAGTGCCCGAAGCAGAAGCAGTTCGCAAGTGCCGGTCGGCCAGCTCCTGAGATTTACGAAAGTATTTCAGCCGAAGTCTTCTTGAAAGCTAAGTACCCCGTTGGGGAAACTTTTCTTGCCTCAGACCGATGTCAGACAAAGTTAATAATTGCATTTCTTGTGGGAAGCAAATACCGCTTAAGGATTTCCACTCTTTCTGTGTACTTTGCTTAGGCCCAGACCACGACGTCTCGGCCTGCCGTTTTTGTGCTAGATTCAACAAACGCACTGTTAAGCGTCGGGCGGAGTTCGCCCTTCACTTTTTTTACAAAAAATTTAATTATATTCTGTCGTCGGCTACTCCGACTCCAGTTTTGAGCAAAAAACGCAAAGATAAGGACCGACATACGAGGTCCGCACCACCTACTGAAACCACACTAAGGCCGACTACCAGTTCTCTGGGTACTCTGCGAGGCGCCTACGCAGCCCCTGAGTACCAATGACAATGCATTACCGGTGTCTTCAGTACCCGAGGTCGCAGGTTCCTCGGCCCCCATTCCTACTTCAGATACCGACGCCACTCCTGGCGGGGAAACTCAGAATTTAGACAGGCCTGCCATTTCTCAAGGGGTCTTCAAGCCTTCATCCTTCTCTATTAAAGCCTTCACTAAATCTAAATCAGCCATGAAAACCAAAAAACAGGTCCCTCAGACACCCTCTCAAGGCACCATGCCTAAAAAACAGATGCTTAAAATGGCTGAGGACTTGATTACTCTTATCAGGGGTTCTCAACCCCCCTCTGACAAAAGGCCCAGATTAGAGGAAGACTACCCTTCCTCAGATCAAGCTTCTATTACCTCAGAACTATGTGAGGACCAGGATTATGCCTATTCTCCATTTGAAGACTCTGATGCAGAGGAGTCTATTCCCTCGGTCTCCCCCCGAGGACTTCTCTTTTGGGGAAACCCTGCATACATTGAGGGAACACTTTCACTGGGAAGGCCAAGATTACTCAGATTCCAAGAAAAGGCTCAGGGAATTTCTTCTGCTCCCCCAGCATAGGCCTCTGGCTATCCCTCCTGTTTTAGATATATTGGATGATGTGTACACAGAAGCCAGCCTTAATCCTGATTCTTTGCCTCCAGCTCCTGTTAAACCAGACAGGTATTACCGGGTTCCTGATTCTCACCAGTTCCTATATAAAAGCCATACTGCTGACCCAGAAACTATTTCACAGGGTCCCAAGGGAATTAAGGCCTCTACTGCTAAAAACCCATTACCTTGAGAGAGAGATTCCAGAGCTTTAGAAAGGTGGGGGAAAAAGGTGTACACCTCAGCCACTTTAGCCATGAGGGCATTAAACTGTCAGTTCCATATGTTAAAGTATCAACAGTTTTTGATATCTCAGCTGAAAAGCAAGATGACACAACCAGAACAACCAGATTTAAAAGAGTTGCAGGATTTGTTGCATGGTGCAGAGCAAGTGGGTAAACATACCTTGCAGTGTGGTTTTGATGCTGTAGAGGCCTCATGTAGAGCTGCTGTTATGGGGTCTGTTATACGTAGGCATGCTTGGCTCAAAGAGCAAACCTTACCAGATCATGTCAAAGCTAAATTATTAGATGCACCTCTTCAAAAAGATGTATTGTTTGGTGTTAAAGCTGAGGAGGTGCTAAAGAAAATGGAGGAAAAAGCGAAATCAATGCAAACAGTGAAAGATTTCCTGCAGGTACAGCCTCCATGTTTCAGCAGAAACTGGCCTTCAAAAAATTGGTCCTTTCCAGCCACGGACAGACCTCAAAGGGGCAGATACAGGCGTCCAAGGGGTAGAGGGCAACCTCAGGGATCTTTCAGAGCCAGACAGTGGCAAGCATCAACCCCAAGAGGTGGAGAAGATAGATCACAGTCTTTTAGAAAACAGACACAATGACTTCCCCCTACACCTGCCAAGCAAAGCTTTAATGGCAGCACCTTTGGGCGGAAAACTGACATTATTCTCAAAAAATTGGCATATTGTTACAAAAGACAAATGGATTCTGGACATTATAGACAGAGGCTACAGGTTCCACTTTCACACCCTTCCAAAAATGAGAGGCATGCCAAACCTGCCACAAAATCAAAGGGCAGAGGCACAAAAACAAGTTTCAGCTCTCATGGACATGAAAGCAATTCAAGAGGTACCTGCAAAAGAACAAGGTCAAGGGTTTTATTCCAGACTATTCCTGGTACCAAGGAAAGACAAAGATTGGAGACCTATCCATCCTAAACACTTTTCTACAGGTGCCAAAATTCAAGATGCTCACATTACAGCAGCTTCTTCCCATGCTGGGCAAGGAGTCTTGGCTGGTAACATTGGACCTCAAGGAGGCATACCTGCATGTCCCTATCGGACAAGATTGCAGAAGATACCTCAGATTTCTTGCAGGTTCAACCCATTACCAATTCTCTGCATTGCCCTTTGGCTTATCTACTGTGCCCAGAGTGTTTACGAAATGCCTGGCATCAGTAATCGCCTTCTGCAGACTACAAGGGATACAAATCTACCCATATCTGGACAACTGCCTGATCCAAGCGGACAGCAAGGACATACTACTGCAGCACCTGGCGTTTGTAATAAAACTGTTGAACTTCCTGGGATACACAGTCAACAAAAGAAATCAAAACTAATACCCTCTCAACAAATAATTTTCCTGGGTGCCAGCTTGGATACAACCACCCAGATGGCCTACCTCACGCCAGACAAGCAAGGGCAACTGTCTCAATACTTCAGAAAAATGGCAACTTACACCAGGCTAACTGCAAGGAAAGTCCTGCAGGCTCTGGGATTCATGGCATCTTGCATCCTACTAATCCCGTGTGCAAAGCTGCATATGAGGAAACTTCAGTGGTACCTAAAAAACTTATGGTCTCAACACAGCCACAGCTTGGAAGCAATTATACCACTCATTCCATGCCTTCAAAAGGAATTTATGTGGTGGGCTCAAGCTTGCAAAAGAAACGCAGCTCTTTCTTTCTGTGTACCTCAAGCAACTCAAATGATCACAACAGACGCCTCAGACTACGCCTGGGGAGTACACATGACAGGTCAGTGCATTCAGGGAAAATGGACACGAAAAGAGAAGCACCTTCACATCAACCAAAAGAAATGCTAGCCGTGCAAAAGGCTATTATGACCTTCAAAGACCTACTGCATCCAGGCCAGCTATTGATAAAGACAGACAACACCACAGTGATGTGGTACATAAACAAACAGGGAGGAACTCATTCGTACCCCCTGTGCAGGCAAGCCATGACCCTATGGAACACAGCACTGGAATTGCAAATTCAACTACAGGCACAATTCCTGCCAGGGAAGGAAAACACACTGGCAGACAACCTAAGCAGAAATATGACAGATCCACACGAATGGAAGTTGTATCCTCAAGTTTTCACAAAGATAACTCAGTCATGGGGACAGCCAGACATAGATCTCTTTGCTACCCACAGAAATTGCCAGTTGAAAAAATTTTGTTCAAGGACCTATCATCCACAGGCCTGGAAAGTGGACGCGCTTTCCTTTATTGGGCAACATTGACAGTCTATGCCTTCCCGCCTCTTCCTCTGCTGCCCAAAGTTCTATTAAAAGCCAGAGCAGAGAGGCCAAAAATGATTCTCATTGCTCCAGACTGGCCAAGACAACACTGGTATCCGCTCCTGAAGAGCCTGACACATTACCCACCATGGATCCTACCTCTAGTCCGTCTTCTGTTGTCCCAGCACAACTACAAAACTCTTCACAGCCATCTCAAAACTCTAAATCTAGCTGCATGGAGAATTCCTTGATTTCCCAACAGTTTCTCCTCTCCAAGGAGGTACAGGATGTCATCCTGGAGGCCATAAGACCTTCTACTAGAAAGGCCTACTCTGCAAAATGGAAACGATTTTGTGCCTGGATTCAAAAGAAGGGACAGAATCCTTGGGTAATAAATATACCTCAAATTTTACAGTACCTAGCGGAGATGTTAAACAATGGACTTTCCTTCTCCTCCATCATGATCCACACTTCAGCCATTTCTGCACAATATAACACAGATCCTCCTTTATTCTCTCATCCTCTCTTAAGGCAGTTCCTCAGAGGGGCAAAGAATATAAAACCCCCAAGGAAACCACCAGTCCCTGCTTTGGACCTCAACTTGGTATTGGAAAAGCTGACCCTTCCTCCCTTCGAGCCAGCTTCTTCATCAGAGTTACAGTACTTGTCATGGAAAACAGCCTTTCTTCTGGCTATCACCTCAGCTCGCTGGGTTTCAGAGCTACAGGCCCTCATGGCTGTGCAACCATTCATCATTTTCCATCAGGACAGAGTTTCCTTACGATCCAACCCTACCTTTATGCCAAAGGTAGTATCCAGTGTAGCTTTGAATCAGACTATCCATTTACCTACCTTTTACCCTAATCCACAAAACAAAGGGGAAAGACTACTACATTCCTTGGACAGTCACAGATAACTTCGTTATTATTTGGACAGGACAAAGCCATTTAGGAAATCTGAGCAACTCTTTGCGTCCTATGCTGCAGGTGCTCAAGGAAAGGCTATTTCCAAACAGACAATTTCAAAATGGATAGCCCACTGCATACGCGTTTCTTACTCATTTTATGGAAAATCTGTGCCTGCTTGCATCAGATCCCACTCCACCAGAGCCACAGCTACCTCTGCAGCCTTCCTCAGGGGGGTCCCTACCAAGGACATTTTGGAAGCAGCCACCTGGAGTTCAGTGCACACTTTCTCCAAGCACTATCACCTCCCACTATACTCTAAATCTAGAGCGGGCTTTGCCACAGCAGTCCTGCAGGGCATCCTAGCCCCTCCTAGTTCCACTTAGTGCCTACCACCCTTACTTAGCTTTGGGATTCTTCCCATCTGCTATGACTGCAGCTGTATGCATGATGAACATAGTACAGTTTTGTACCTACCATAAATGTAGATGTTCGAGTGCTCATACAGCTGCAGTCCAGGTTTCCCTCCCTCCATCCCCTCTTAGGACAGGCCTTATGACAAACACTTTTCATATAACCTTTTTGGTGTATTCTTTTATGGTGTTTTTGCTTGCAACTACTGTTTTTGATTTATCAACATTGCATTTTTGCATAACATTATGATGTCCTTCAAGGATGCATTTGCAGTCATCACATATGGGTTGTCCTGGCTCAGGCAGCCCTTCGGTCGGCCGGATTCCAAAGTCTGGGTCCGGCCTCGGCTGATGACGCACTTTCCCCGACGTCAGAGCATCCGGGGTACAAAAGCATCAGCCGACGCCATCTTCCTCAGTCTTTCTTGCCGCGTGGTGCCCGAAGCAGAAGCAGTTCGCAAGTGCCGGTCAGCCAGCTCCTGTGATTCAGCTACCGAAGACTTCGAAAAAGCTAAGTACCCCGTTGGGGACTCTTTCTTGCCTCAGCCGATGTCAGATAAAGTTAATAATTGTTTAACTTGTGGGAAACAAATACCTCATAAGGATTTCCACTCTTACTGCCTCCCCTGCCTAGGCCCAGACCACGACGGCTCGGCCTGTTCAGCGTGTGCTTCCTTCAACCGACGAACTCTTAGACGTCGGTCGGAGTTTGCAGAGGAATTTTTTGGGGCTAGTTTTGCTTATAAGATGCCGTCGGAGACTCTGACTTCGCATTTAGTTAAAAAACGGAAGGACAAGGACCGACACACGCAGACCGCGGTTTCGGCTGAAACCACAGTCAGGCCTACCGCGAGTGTCTCGGTTTCGGCTGAAACAGAGTCCTTGGTACTTCCTATTACCGAAACCACACAGCCGGCTACCTCGGCCCCGGAGGAGTCGGTTATTGATTTACCTACTGAAACCGGTGTCCAGGAACCTTCCGACACCATTCCTTTAGATAAGTCTACTCCTGCACGTGGTGCAGCCAGACCCCCTGATGTTCTTCGTTCCACATTGCTGCAGTCCTTACTATTGGGTAGTCCGCTGTCCAGTCGGCCCGAATACCAGAGTATATGGCTGACGTCGGTCAGGGCGCATTAGACTGGCGTCCAGTGCGTCAGGGTACTAATGCGCATGACCGACGTCATATCCTCAGTCTTTTTTGCCGCATGGTCCGATGCAGAAGCAGTTTTGCGAGTGCAGGTTGGCGTTCTGAAATATTTCCGAAACCGGAGTTTCAGACCGAATCAGAGTTGGCTAAGTACCCGTTGGGGAACATTTTGGTTTTCTTGCCTCAGTATTTAACGGATGTCAGAAAAAGTGAATAACTGTATTTCTTGTGGGAAACAGATACCTCATAGGGATTAACATACCTTGTGTATACCTTGTTTAGGGCCTGAGCACGACGTTGTTGGTTGCCGCTCTTGTGCTAGGTTTAACAAGCGCACTATTAAGAGGAGGTTAGACTGTGCCAGGTTAGTGTTTGGGAAGCGTTGCAATTATAAAATGCCGTCGGATGCTCCGGCGCCGCTTCCAAGAAGCGCAAGGACAAAACAGCGAAGCCTAGGGTTGATGAACCGGCAGTCCCGGACGTCGGTTCTTTAGAAAACTCAGTGGAGCCAGAGGTTTTGCCAGGAGTTTCTATGGAGTCTCAGGCAGAAACTTTACTGTTACAGGATGTGCCTTCTCAGGAGGTAGGCCAGGCTGAGGGGGCTTCGCAGGTAACTGTTCTTCCCTCTCTTCCCAAGGTAGTTAGAGCCTCTCCTTCTGTTGCCAAAACTTCTTTGAGAGGTAGGCCAAGTTCAGCTTCAGTGGGGGCTTCTCCTAGCATTTCGGGTTCTGTACCTAAGAAACATATGCTTAAAATGGCAGAAGATTTGATTACTATGATTAGAGGTTCTATGCCCCCTCCTGATAAGAGGCCCAGGGTGGAACCGGAGTTTGATAGTTTTGAACAGTGTTCAGAGGCTTCTGAGTCTTCTGTGGAAGATTTGCAGGAGTATCCTCCTTATTCTGATTCTGATGTGGATGATTCCACTCCTACAGCTTCTCCTCCTGAGGATTTCTCATTTTCAGAGACTCTGCATTCCATGAGGGAGCACTTTAAATGGGAAGGCCAGGATTACTCTGATTCAGGAAAAGGCTTAGGGAATTCTTGTTTTACCCCAGCATAGGCCCTTAGCTATACCTCCTGTGTTGAATGTGGTGGAAGATGTTTTGCGGAGGCTTCCCTGAACCCTGACTCTTTGCCTCCTGCTCCTGTTAAACCCGATAGGTACTATAGGGTGCCTGAAGCTCATAAGTATTTGTTTAAGAGTCCTAGGGCGGACCCAGAAACTGTTTCTCAGGGGCCTAAAGGTGTTAAGGCCTCTGTGGTTAAAATCCTGTTCCCACTGATAAAGAGGCAAGGGCTTTGGATAGGTGGGGAAAGAAAGTGTATACTTCTTCCACTCTAGCCATGAGGCGTTGAATTGTCAGTTTCACATGCTAAAATATCAAAATTATCTCCTTTCACAATTGAAATCTAAGGTGGATGCTTTGGCGGAAGGTATTGAGTGTAAAGAGTTGCTGGATTTGGTTCATGTGTCTGAACAAGTGGGTAAGCATTCTTTGCAATGTGGTTTTGATGCTGTACAGGCCTCCTCGAGGGTGGCTGCCACTAGTTCTGTTCTTCGCAGGCATGCCTGGTTGAGGGATCAGAATTTAGCTGAGCATGTTAAGACAAGGATTTTGGATGCTCCTTTACAGTCTGATGTATTGTTTGGTTCGCCTGTGGAAGCAGTTTTAAAGAAAATGGAGGACAAAGCTAAGTCTATGCAAACTGTTAAAGATTTTTTGCAGGTGCAGCCACGAAGTTTAGTAGAAATTGGCCTGCTAAGGGGTGGACATATCCTGCTTATGATTCCCAGTCTAGGGGTAGGTCTAGGCGTGGTAGGGGCAGAGCTCAAGGTTCTTTTAGGCCTAGAACAGGGAGTTCACCTGCTCAGACTTCTGGTGAGGGCAGGGGTCAGTCCTTTCGTAAACAGACCCAATGACCTGCCTTTTCAGCTGCCAGTAGATTCTCGTCTGGTAGCTCCTTTGGGAGGAAGACTGTCTCTTTTCAAAGGAAATTGGGATTTAATTACTCAAGACAGATGGGTGTTGGATATCATTCACCATGGTTACAGGTTTTATTTCCATACAATGCCTCCTTTCAAAGGCATGCCAGACGTTCCTCCTCCACAAAGAAAAGAGGCTCACAAGCAAATTTCTCAGTTACTCCAGATGGGGCCATTCAGCCAGTTCCTGTATCAGAAAGGGGCCTAGGATTTTATTCTCGCCTGTTCCTAGTACCAAAGAAGGGGAACACGTGGAGACCAATTTTGGATTTATCTCTCCTCAACACTTATCTGGACATTCCCAAGTTCAAGATGTTGGCGTTACAACAGCTTTTACCTCTGCTGGGCAAAGATCACTGGATGGTAACTTTAGATCTCAAGGAAGCTTACCTTCATGTGCCTATAAGGCTAAGTTGCAGGAAGTATCTGCGGTTTCGAGCTGGAAATTCTCATTATCAGTTCTCTGCATTGCCCTTTGGCTTATCTACTGCCCAGAGTATTCACAAAGGTTCTGGCTCCAGTGATAGCTTACTTCAGGCTACAAGGAATTCAAATCTATCCTTACTTGGGCGACTGCCTGATTCTGGCTCAAGAAAAGGAAGACCTTCTACAGCATCTGGAATATGTTATAGCAGTGCTAAGATGCCTAGGGTATTCTGTGAGCGAAATAAAGTCCAGTCTAGTACCCTCTCAAGACATGTGCTTTCTGGGTGTGAGACTGAATACAGCAGCCCAGATGGCCTTTTTAACCCCGGACAAACAAAAGAGTCTATCACTTTACTTCCATCAACTATCTCATCAGTCCGTGCTGACTGCAAGGACAGTCCTTCAAGCATTAGGGTTCATGGCATCTTGTATTCTGGTGCTTCCCAATGCCAAACTGCATATGAGGAAGCTACAATGGTATCTCAAAATGTATGGACACAGCACTGCCAGGATTTGGACACTGTCATTCAAATAATACCTTGCCTTCAAAAAGAATTTTTGTGGTGGGCTCAGGAATGTCACCTAAACAAGGGACTCTCTGTGACCCGGCCAGAGGCGAGTCAGATTTTAACGACAGATGCCTCGGACATTGCTTGGGGAGCTCATCTAAATGGAAAGTGGATACAAGACAAGTGGCCTGCCAGACTACAGCATCTACATATCAACATGAAGGAGATGTTAGCAGTCCAGTTTGCATTAATGGCTTTCAAGGAGTTACTTCTTCCTGGGCAGGTGTTGATTCTAACAGACAACACAACTGTCATGTGGTACATCAACAAGCAAGGGGCAACACATTCTTATCCTCTATGCAGGCAAGCAATGATTTTATGGGAGACTGCGCTAAGCTTGCAACTAACTCTTCAGGCAAGGTTTCTGCGGGGGGCACAGAACTCCTTAGCAGATGTGTTAAGCAGACAAATCATGGATCCCCACGAGTGAAAACTGGATCTTCATGTATTTCAGAAATTGACAGTGTCATGGGGAACTCCAGACATAGATCTGTTCGCTTCTCCACTAAACCACCAGCTGCCAAAGTATTGCACAAAGGGGTTTCATCACACAGCTTGGAAAGTGGATGCTCTGTCTTTCAGTTGGAAAAACCTTCATGTGTATGCCTTTCCACCTCTGCCTCTTCTTCCAAAGGTACTATTAAAGGTCAGACAAGACAGGCCAAGGATGATTTTGATAGCTCCAGATTGGCCTCGGCAACACTGGTACCCACTACTACGGAGTCTGGTAAAGAAGCCTCCATGGCCTTTACCTCTGATTCCTCATCTGTTATCTCAGAAGGACGGTCATCTGCTCAATGTCAAGCTTCACTCTCTTCATCTAACAGCCTGGCATATTCTGTGTTGAAACACAGCAGGTCTCAACTTCCTCAACAAGTTTTAAATGTGATTATGGAAGCTAGAAGACCTAGTACAAGGAAAGTGTACGCAGAAAAATGGAAGAGATTTTTATTTTGGAGTACAGCAAAGAATTTGGAGATTTCTGAGCCTAATTTGAGTGTGGCTCTTCAATATCTTACTGAGCTATTGGACAAAGGTTTGTCCTTCTCTTCCATTAAGATTCATGCTGCAGCAATTTCAGCTCACTATGATTGTGACCCACCATTGTTTTCGCATCCTTTGTTCAAGCAGTTTCTTAGAGGGGCAAAGAATATAAGACCCCACGTAGAGCTCCTACTCCTGCTTGGGATCTCAATTTTGTGTTGGAAAAACTTACTCTACAACCTTTTGAGCCTGCGGCTACTGCTGAATTGAAATACTTGTCATGGAAGACTGCTTTTCTGTTGGCTATTACTTCTGCAAGAAGGGTGTCTGAGTTGCAGGCCCTTATGGCAGTAGAGCCCTTTTGATTTTCCATAAGGATAGGGTATCATTACGTACTAATCCTTCCTTTATGCCTAAGGTGGTTTCTAGTGTGGCTTTAAACCAAACTATTCATTTGCCTACTTTTTATGCAGACCCCAAAATAAAGGGAAAAGATTTTGCACACTTTAGATGTACACAGGCAATTGCGTTATTATTTAAGCAGGACTAAGGATTTTAGGCAGTCTCAGCAGTTGTTTGTTTCTTTTGCTTTGAGTTCAGGGCAAGCCTGTGTCAAAACAAACTATTTCTAGGTGGATTGGCTTTTGCATTGCATTTTGTTATTCCCATCATGGCAAGGAGATTCCAGCTGGGATTAGGCCTCATTCCACTAGGGCTACTGCCACTTCAACAGCATTTCTAAGGGGAGTGGCAACTAAGGATATTTTGGAGGCAGCTACTTGGAGTTCAGTGCATACTTTCTCTAAGCATTATCACCTTCCTATCTACTCTAAGTCTAGGGCTGGTTTTGCCACAGCTGTTTTGCAGGGCATATTGTCAGCTCCTACTTCTTTATGATTTGCCAGCCTCCCTTACCTCTGCTTTGGGATTCTACCCAATAGTAAGGACTGCAGCAATGTGGAACGAAGAACATAGTACAGTTTTGTACCTACCATAAATGTAGATGTTCGAGGATCCACATTGCTTCAGTCAATTGCCTCCCTCCTTCCCCTCTGTGTTTAGGGGTGGTTGTGTAGGTGAGGCTATATGTTGATATTTTTGTATATATTGTACATAATTTTGGTGCAGGTATTTTGGCCTTGTCTTTTTAGGGTCTTCTGACATCTGGGGCAAGAAAAGACTGAGGATATGACGTCGGTCATGCGCATTAGTACCCTGACGTACTGACGTCAGTCTAATGCGCCCTGACCGACGTCAGCCATATACTCTGGTATTCGGGCCGACTGGACAGCGGACTACCCAATAGTAAGGACTGCAGCAATGTGGATCCTCGAACATCTACATTTATGGTAGGTACAAAACTGTACTTTTCCATGTCCATTAAGGCTTTCTTTAGGGCAAAAGCTGCTAAACTTACTAAAGCTTTGCCTCCCAAGGTTTCCTCTCCGAGATCTTCTACTGGCTCTCAGATTCTTAGCCTAGCAGAGGATCTGTTTTCATTAATTAGAGGTTCCCAACCTCATCTGGACAGGGGCTCTCAACCACCTCCAGACAAAAGGCCCAGGGTTGAGCCCTCTGACCCCCAGTCTCAGATGAGTCCACTGATGGCTCTGCTCTGTCAGACCACCAGGAGGAGGCTTATTCGGCCTACGAGGATTCTGATGCTGAAGAATCTATTCCCTCGGCCTCCCCTCCTGAAGAGTTTTCCTTTGGAGAGACATTACACTCTGAGAGAACATTTTCAATGGCAGGGTCAGGAATTCTCTGATTCCAGAAAGAGATTAAGGACCTTTTTACATTTACCTCAGCATAGGCCTTTAGCTATACCTCCTGTTTTGAATGTCATTGATGATGTGTACTCTGATGCTAGTACTGCCCCTGACTCTCTCCCTCTGGCTCCTGTCAAACCTGATAGGTACTACAGGGTCCCGGACTCACATCTACACCTGTACAAGGCTCACTCTGCTGATCCAGAAACTATTTCCGAGGGCCCAAAAGGGGTTGCAGCTGCCACTGCTAAAAATCCTCTACCCTCTGAAAGGGAGTCCAGAGCATTAGAGAGATGGGGTAAGAAAGTGTATACTTCTGCAACTCTTTCCATGAGGGCATTAAATTGTCAATTTCATATGATACAGTACCAAGAGTATTTGTTAGATGAAATGCATAAGAAACTGTCCTCTTCTGAACCCCCTGATCGCAAATCCCTTCAGGATCTGGTGCATAACTCCCAGCAGGTTAGTAACCATTTCTTGCAGTGTGGTTATGATGCATTGGAAGCTTCATGTAGGTCAGCTATGACAGGTGCAGTTATACGTAGGCATGCCTGGCTGAAGGAACAATCTCTGCCAGACCATGTTAAAGCTAAGGTTTTGGATGCTCCTATGGAAAAACAAAAATTATTTGGTTCCACGGCTCAAGAGGTTTTAAAGAAATTTGAAGAAAACGCAAAATCTGTGCAAACAGTCAAAGACTTTCTGCAAGTCCAACCACCGAGATTCAGCAGAAATTGGCCTACTAAGAATTGGTCCTTTCCGGACTCAGACAGATCTCAGAGAGGCAGGAATAGGCGTGCCAGAGGTAGAGGGCAAGCTAGAGGCTCCTACAGAGGTCGTCAGTGGCAGCCTCCCAACCAGAGAGGTAGTGCAGGAACTACAACTGCTACACCAGGACAGACTCAATGACTTTATTTTGACTCCGCCGACCAGGGCTCAATTAGAAGCACCTTTAGGAGGAAAGCTTTCTTTATTCTCAAGAAATTGGCACAACAGTACAAGGGACACATGGACACTGCAAATAATAGACAAAGGATACAGGTTCCATTTCCACTCATTGCCAAAAAGAAAAGGCATGCCAGACCTGCCACCAAATCAGAGGGCAGAGGCTTTGAAGCAAATTACCAACTTAATGCAAATGAAAGCCATAGAAAAGGTACCTCTTTCAGAACAAGGCCAAGGATTTTACTCCAGATTATTCCTTGTTCCAAGAAAAGAAAATCAATGGAGGCCTATTCTCGACTTGTCCGCACTGAATACTTACCTCATTGTGCCAAAATTCAAAATGCTGACTCTACAGCAGCTCCTTCCCATACTGGGCAAGGGGTCTTGGCTGGTGACTTTAGACCTCAAGGAGGCATACCTGCATGTCCCTATTCGACAAAGCTGCAGAAGACACCTCAGATTTCTTGCAGGGTCAGAGCATTATCAATTCTCAGCATTACCCTTTGGCTTATCTACTGCGCCCAGAGTATTCATGAAATGCCTGGCATCAGTAATTCCACACTGCAGACTTCAGGGGATTCAAATCTACCCATATCTGGATGACTGCCTTATACAAGCGGACAGCAAGCAAACTTTGTTAAAGGACTTGGACTATGCCATCCACCTGCTACAGGCCTTGGGATATACAGTCAACATCCACAAATCAAGACTGGTTCCATCCCAAAGAATAACTTTTCTAGGTGCGGATCTAGACACAACCACCCAAATGGCCTTTCTCACAGAAGAAAAACAAAAACAACTACCAGACTACTTCAAGAAATCTGACAAGACAAACTCAGCTGACTGCAAGGAAAATCCTGCAGGCCCTAGGTTACATGGCATCTTGCATTCTTCTGATTCCGCAAGCAAGACTGCATATGAGAAAATTACCATGGTACCTAAGAAGTTTATGGACACAGCACAGTTACAGCTTAGAAACTCTAATCCCACTCATTCCTTGCCTTCAAAAGGAATTTCTGTGGTGGGCTCAAGCCTGCCAGTCGAACAGCGGGTTGCCCTTCAGCAAGCCAAGAGCCAACCAAACCATCACCACCGACGCTTCAGACCAAGGTTGGGGAGCACACATGGAGGGCAGATGTATCCAAGGGCTATGGTCACAAAAAGAGCTGCACATAAACCAAAAGGAAATGCTGGCAGTGATACACGCAATCGAGGCCTTCAAACCTTTCCTTCAGCAAGGCCACCTGCTCATAAGGACAGACAACACCACAGATGTCCTTCAAGAATGCAACTGCAGTCATAACATGTGGGTTGTCCTGCCTCAGGCAGCCCTCGGTCGGCCGGATTCCAAAGTCTGGGTCCGACATCGGCTGATGTCGCATTTCTCTCCGACGTCAGAGCGGCTAGAGTACATAAGCATCAGCCGACGCCATTTTCTTCAGTCTTTCTTGCCGCGGTGCCCGAAGCAGAAGCAGTTCGCAAATGCCGGTCGGTCAGCTCCTGTATTCTACGATACCGAAGTCATCGAAAAAGCTAAGTACCCCGTTGGGGACCTTTTCTTGCCTCAGCCGATGTCTGAAATTACTGAAAAAGTTAACAATTGTCTTTTTTGTGGTAAACAAATACCTCATAAGGATTTCCACTCTTACTGCCTCCCTTGCCTGGGCCCAGACCACGACGTCTCGGCCTGTGTAGCCTGTGCTCGCTTCAACAAGCTCACTCTCAGGCGCCGGGCGGAGTTCGCTGAAGACTTTTTCGGCGATAAATTTGCCTACACCATGCCATCGGACCTTCCGACATCGCAAACACCCAAAAAGCGAAAAGACCGGGACCGACATCCTCGGCCCGCGTCTACCACCGACTCCACGCCAAAACCTAGCACGAGTGCTCCGGTTCCCTCTGAGATGGTCTCTCCACCGCTCCGAACCGAAGACACCGCATTACCGACGACTCCGATTCCAGACATTACTCCGACGCCAGTTATAGACTTTCCTCCGGATGCGAAACGAGGAAATGCCCGAGACCATTGCTGTAGACAAGGTCACTCCTGCATGTGGAGCTGCCAGGCCTCCTATGGCCATGTCTATTAAGGCCTACACTAGGGCTAAGGCAGCCAGCAAAACAAAGCATATTACTTCTAAATCCTTACCTCAGCCGACTCCGGAGACACAAATTATGTCCATGGCGGCTGATTTAATTTCCATGATTAGAGGCTCACAGGCCCATCCTGAGAGAGCATACCAGCCTCCTCCTGATAAAAAGCCCCGGGTTGAACCCTCTGACCCTACTCCTTCAGATGAAGACTCTGAGGGCTCTGTCCACTCTGATAGCCAGGAAGAGCTCTTCCAGACTTATGAGGACTCTGATGCAGAAGATTCCATCCCTTCAGCCTCTCCTCCTGAGGATATTTCTTTTGGGGAAGTTCTGCACACCATGAGGGAACATTTCAAGTGGCAGGGTCAGGAATATTCTGATTCTAGGAAACGCCTTAGGACTTTCCTTAAGAAGCCTCAGCACAGGCCCTCAGCTATTCCTCCTGTACTTGATGTTCTGGATGATTTGTATTCTGACTCTAGTGCTACCCCTGATTCTCTTCCTCCTGCTCCAGCCAAGCCAGACAGGTATTACAGGGTCCCAGAAACTCATTCCCATTTATTCAGGGCCCATTCTGCTGATTTGGAAACTATTTCACAGGGGCCTAAAGGAGTTTCAGCCTCCACCTCAAAAATCCTTTGCCCTCCAACAGGAAGCAAGGTCATTAGAGAGATGGGGCAAAAAGTTTACACATCCACTACCTTATCTATGAGAGCTTTAAATTGCCTTTTTCATATGTTACAATATCAGGATTATCTCTTAGAAGATTTACAAAAACATTAGCTTCTCCTGATCCTTTAGACAGGAAGACTTTGCAGGAAGCTGTACATAACACTCAGCAAGTAAGCAATCACTTCCTGCAGTGTGGATATGATGCACTGGAAGCTTCATGTAGGGCAGCTATGACAGGGGCAGTGATTCGTAGACATGCTTGGTTAAAAGATCAACCTCTACCAGATCATGTAAAAGCAAAACTTCTGGATGCGCCTTTGGAAAAGAACAAGCTTTTTGGTGCAAATGCTAAGGATGTGTTAAAGACCATCGAAGAAAAAGCAAAATCAGTTCAGACTGTGAAAGATTTCCTCCAGGTTTAACCCCCCAGATTCAGTAGGAATTGGCCTTCAAAAAACTGGTCCTTTCCTAATCCAGAAAAGTTTCAAAGGGGTAAGAACAGACGTGGCCGAGGAAGAGACCAATACAGAGGCCCTTACAGGGGTCGACAATGGCAGCCAGGAAACCAAAGAAGTGAAGCAGGGGTATCTCCTGCCCTACAGCCACAAACTCAATGACTTTCCTCTACTACCGCCTACCAGGGAACAACTAGAAGCTCCCTTGGGCGGGAAATTATCTCTGTTTGCAGAAAACTGGCACAGACTGACAAAGGACAAATGGATTTTGGACATTATAGACCGAGGGTACAGGTTTCATTTTCATACCTTACCAAGAAAACAAGGCATGCCAAACCTACCACAAAATCAAAGGGCAGAGGCTATCAAACAAATCACTCTGCTGACTCGAATGAAAGCAATAGAAAGAGTTCCACAACAAGAACAAGAACAGGGGTTTTACTCAAGACTGTTCCTAGTTCCAAGAAAAGAATCTCAATGGAGACCAATACTGGACTTGTCCGCATTAAACACCTTTCTCATAGTGCCAAAGTTCAAAATGCTGACTCTACAGCAACTCCTTCCCATGCTGGGCAAGGAGTCGTGGCTGATTACTCTTGACCTCAAGGAGGCATACCTGCATGTCCCTATCAGACACAGCTGCAGAAGATATCTCAGATTTCTTGCAGGGCCAGAGCATTATCAATTCTCAGCATTGCCATTTGGCTTATCTACTGCGCCCAGAGTATTTACAAAATGCCTGGCTTCAGTAATTGCTCATTGCAGGCTCCAAGGTATACAAATTTACCCCTACCTGGACGACTGCCTCATACAAGCGGACGACAAATTGATGTTGACAAGAAACCTGGATTATGTCATACGATTACTTCAAGCTCTGGGATACACAGTCAACTTCCAAAAGTCAAGACTGCAGCCATCCCAGCAAATAATCTTCTTAGGAGCCAAACTAGACACAGCCTCTCAGATGGCTTACCTGACCGAAGACAAGCAAGAGAAGTTAACTCATTACTTCAAAGGTTTAGCTAAACTCACCCAGATGACTGCAAGGAGATTCCTACAGGCCCTGGGTTACATGGCATCCTGCATTCTACTGGTTCCATTAGCAAAACTACACATGAGAAAGCTTCAGTGGTACCTAAAAAGCATTTGGTCTCAACACAGCAACAACTTGGAGACAATCATACCACTCATTCCATGCCTACAAAAGGAATTCCTGTGGTGGGCCTCGGTGAGCCAGGAAAACACAGGTATGTCATTCAAAAAACCACAGATAACACAGACCATGACTACAGACGCCTCAGACCTTGGATGGGGGGCGCACATGGAAGGCAAGTGTATACAAGGACAATGGTCTCCAAAGGAAACACATCTGCATATAAACCAAAAGGAAATGCTGGCAGTAATGCATGCCATCGAGGCTTTTCAACACCAACTAAAGCAAGGCCATTTAATGATACGGACAGACAACACCACTGTGATGTGGTACATAAACAAGCAGGGGGGCACCCACTCTTACCCCCTTTGCAGACTGACAATGCAGCTTTGGGAGAAAGCACTGAGCCTAAACATCCAGTTACAATCCCAGTTTGTTCCGGGAAAAGACAATGTGTTGGCAGACAGCCTAAGCAGGAATTTCACAGATCCACACGAGTGGAGGTTACATCCGAAGGCCTTCAGACAACTCACTTTGACATGGGGCAAGCCAGAAGTGGACCTATTTGCCTCTCACCTCAACCATCTTCTACCAGAATTTTGCACAAGGACATACCATCCAAAAGCTTGGAAAATAGATGCCCTCTCATTCAACTGGAACTCCCTAGCAATCTATGCATTCCCACCTCTGCCACTGATGACCTCAGTATTACTAAAGATCAAAGCAGAGAAGCCCAAGGGAATCATAATAGCTCCGGATTGGCCAAGACAACACTGGTACCCACTACTACGGAGCATATGTCACACCAGGAGGTGGGCCCTCCCTCAGTGGCCTCTACTTTTGACTCAACACAATTTCGAAACACTGCATCCAAACCTTCAGACACTGCAGCTAACAGCTTGGGAGATCCTGTAAATAACTTCAGCTTATCTCTCTCTAAGGAAGTTCAGCGGATACTAACAGAGGCTCGAAGACCATCCACCAGAAAGGTTTACTTAGCAAAGTGGAAAAGATACAGCAATTGGAATACCAGCAAGGGACATGATGCTTCATTGCTGAACATCCCACTTATCTTGGAATATTTGGCAGATATGTTAAAGAATGGCCTCTCATATTCTTCCATCAAGATACATGCATCTGCTATTTCAGCTAGATACAACACTAATCCTCCTGTTTTCTCTCACCCCTTACTAAGACAATTCCTCAGGGGAATCAAGAACATTAAGCCACCAAGAAAGGCCCCAGTGCCAGCCTGGGACCTCAATTTTGTCTTAGAAAAACTGACTCTACCTCCTTTTGAGCCAGCAGCTTCAGTTGACTTGCAATTTCTCTCATGGAAGACAGCTTTCCTGTTGGCAATTACCTCAGCAAGAAGGGTTTCAGAGCTACAGGCCCTAATGGCAATACCACCCTTTATTATTTTCCACAGAGACAGGGTTTCATTAAGGGCCAACCCTACTTTTATGCCAAAGGTGGTATCTAGGGTTTCTCTAAATCAAGCCATTCATCTGCCTGCTTTCTTCCCCAATCCTGAGAATAAGGGGGAAAGACTTTTGCATACCTTGGACATTCACAGACAACTTTGATACTACCTGGACAGAACCAAGGCCAGTAGGAAGTCTGAACAACTTTTTGTAGCTTACGCCCCTGCAGTCCAGGGAAAAGCAATTTCAAAACAGACTATTTCTAAATGGATTGGACATTGCATCAGATTCTTTTATTCCTTTCATGGAAAGACTGTTCCAGCCAATGTCAGACCACATTCCACCAGAGCTACAGCCACCTCTACAGCTTTTTTAAGAGGGGTGCCTACCAAGGACATTCTAGAAGCTGCTGCATGGAGCTCCGTGCATACATTCTCCAAACACTACAATCTCCCTCTATATTCCAGATCCAGAGCAGGCTTTGCTTCGGCAGTCCTGCAGGGTTTGATTGCCACACCATCTCTTTCCTAGTGCATACCTCCTCCCCAGCTAAGCTATGGTATTCTACCCACATGTTATGACTGCAGTTGCATTCTTGAAGGACATAGTACAGTTTTGTACCTACCATAAATGTAGATGTCCGATAGACATGCAACTGCAGTCGGATTTTCCCTCCCTCCATACCCCTCTATGCCTAGGGTCCACTCCTATCCCTGTTACTCTTAGCTGGGGATATCTGTTATGGTGTATTTGTTTTATTGCTCATTTATTTGTTTGGAATCCTGTTTTTGTCTTCCAGTTTGATTACAGCCTTCCTTGGAGGGCACCTGGCATCTGGGGCAAGAAACACTGAAGAAAATGGCGTCGGCTGATGCTTATGTACTCCAGCCGCTCTGACGTCGGAGAGAAATGCGACATCAGCCGACGTCGGACTCAGACTTTGGAATCCGGCCGACCGAGGGCTGCCTGAGGCAGGACAACCCACATGTTTTGACTGCAGTTGCATGTCTATCGGACATCTACATTTATGGTAGGTACAAAACTGTACTTTTCTGCAAATTCTCAGATAAGTTCCCTATTGGGGAAATCTTGCTTCTTTTGCTACTGTTTAGTGATGGTGTTCATGTCATCCAAAATAGGCAAATGCCAGTGTGGAGGACAAATTCCACATAAAGATAGCCATCTTCAGTGTCTGTTCTGCCTAGGGCCTACCCATGATTACAAATCCTGTCCCATTTGCCAGGCTTTTGTACCCAAGAACCTTAGAAATAGGCTTTTCTCCTTAGCCATTTACTTGGAAAACCAGCACTTAGTTATTAGTGAAGAGCATGATGGAGGGATCCTCTGGTTCCAAGGTATAGTCAGTCACTAAGTGGAAGGCCAAAAAGCTGAGGCCTGAAGCTGTTGCTGCACCTCTTCATACTGATGTCTCTCCTGAGGCTGATGAGATCCTGGAGATACAGCCTTTTTCTGGCAGTTGAGGCTAACTTGTATCCGACCACTGGCACATCCTCTGAGACTGAGCAGGCAGGCATCCGTCCAGGATGTACAGGGGAAACAGAGGCTCATTATAACTGAAGGCTTAAAGGGATACTTCGTATCCTGGTGTGGGAGGAAATTTAATGAGATATCATTGAATGTAGACATACATCTGGCCCTCCGACATTACATAGGACAGACCTTCACCAGAAGCAAAAAACAAAACATTTGGCTCCTCCAAAGGAACCTCATGTGACTGGTAACAGTTCACCCAAGGTCTTTTCAAGGCCCTTATGGCCCTTAAGCCCCCCACTGGGGTTTCAGTCCTTACACCACCATACACAGTATCTCCACAAAAAAAAGAGTCAAGGAAGAGGTTTCTTCAGATGAACAGGCCTCCTCAGAAAAGTAATCTCTAGCCTATTCCTCACAGATCCCCTCTCCTCCAGATTATGCTTCCCCAGAGGAAGACTTCAATGGAACTGACTCACCCATGGAAGAACTTTACTTTGGCAAGAGCTTAATTAAAATGCAAGAACTTTTCAAATGGAATAGCACTTGGGTATCTGAAGTACACGAAAGATACTATGACCTTCTGCAGAGGGAATCACCCAGTCCTTCCTCCTGTCTTACCTGCTTTCCTGGATGCCTTCACCTCTGCTTCCAAGGCCCCAGACTCCTAGCCTCCTGCTGCTAAGAAGCCTGACCGATTTTACAAGGTCCCTGAGGACTGTTTTTGTTTAAATGTCCTTCAGCATATCCATCTGTGATTTCATTGGCTTCAGCCAAGCCATCCAGGTTACTATCTTCAACTACCCTCCTTCCCTGAGACAAGGACAGCAGGAACCAAGAAAGACTAGGCAAGAAAGTGTGCACTTTGGCCACCTTGGCATTTAGAGCCATTAATTACCCAGATACACATGACCAAGTTTGTCTTGGACCATCTCACCCAAGACAAAGGAACTCTCATCCATCCCAACTTGTCAACCGTCAGCTGATTTTGTGGGTGATGGGGTTTTAATTCCTTTCAGACACCTGTTCTCATAGGATGTGCTTAGGGTTCTGCAGGAGGCAGTAAGCCCAGTACCAGAAAATCCTACCTAGCTATGCGGAAGAGATTTTCAATCTGGTGTCTCTCAAACCAGGACCCACTATGAGTGAAAATCCCTCTGGTTCTATCCTGTTTGTGTGAATTGCTCAATATTGGCTTGACCTGCTCTACAGTGAAGGCCCATATGTCAGCTCTTTCTGCATGTTTGCCTCTATCACCCCTCTAGCTAGCAGGTATGAGACTAAACAATTTCTTAAAGGCGTCCTTCACATTAGACCTCCCATTGCTCCTGGAAAACTGTGCTTCTCCTAGCCATCACTTCAGCCAGACGTGTGTCTGAGCTCCTTATAGCCTCTCCTTCCTTTTTGGTTTTCCATAATGACAGGGTGTCCTTGTGAACCAACCCTTCTTTTATGCCCACAGTAATCAAGGAATTGTCATTCAACCAATCTATTCAGCTACCTATTTTCTTTCTCCTCAAAATCCTAGTGATAAGATGTTGCACACCCTGGATGTGCATAGACAACTTAGGTTGTACTTGGACAAGACCATACCTATTAGAAAAATCAGACCAACTTTTTGTCTCCTATCAACCCAGGGCTCCGGGATTGCCTGTATCCAAACTGACTATTTCTACTTGGATTTCTAAGGCTGTTTCTTTCTGCTATGTGAAGCATGGTAAAACCCTTGCTTCTTCTGTAAAGGCACATTCTACTAGGGCTGTAGCCTTGTCAGGTGCCTTCTTCAAATGATTGGACACTAGCTCTATTCTCAAAGCAGCTACTTAGACTTCTGTACATACGTTCACTAAACATTACAAATTGGATGGCATTTCTAGGTCCAGACCAGGGCTTGCCAGAGTCGTACTCCATGGGTTCCTGGAGAGCTCTAGCCTCTTCCTCCACCCTCTCTTCATGAGCTTTTGTATTTTCCCTCATGTTAAGAATACTGCAGCAGATGAATAGAAGGACATAGAATAGTTGTGTAAAATCTTACCATAGTCATGAATATCTTCTTCTCTGCAGTATTCCAATCCCTCCCTCTTTCCCCCAGTGGTTTGGTTCATTTCCTTGGATGGCCATATCATACCTTGTTTATGCTGGCTTCCTCCTGAGGCATTCAGTTCTGTGGTAGATGTTTGCTTACATCACTTTTATGACCAACGTGCGACGTACCACTCACACTGCAGTAGTGAAAGACTTTTGTATACTGGCTGACGTCAGGTTGCCTGCTGTGGACATCTCCCTCATGTTAAGAATACTGCAACAGAAAAGAGAAGATGGGCCTCTGAGGCTGTCATCTCTGAGCAGTTTAAACCCTAGCTATTGACGAACATTTGACAGAGCTGGAGTCATTCTGCATTTCCTTAAATGGCCCAGCCTAGGACACCTCAAGAAGGAGTTTTTCATCTGGACATGCTTTAGTCAAATGGTGGCAATACTTTAGGGAGAATTCCTTAGAAAGTAGAAGACCTTTGGACTGCCTGCCCAGAGGACCTGAGGTTTTAAGCAGGTACCTCAATGTTAGTCAGTTTCCCTCCCTTTTGAAGAGCTGCCCTGCCTGGACATTCTGCTTAGGTATTTTCATAGGTAGATGTCCTTCAAGGATGCATCTGCAGTCATAACATATGGGTTGTCCTGCCTCAGGCAGCCCTTCGGTCGGCCGGATTCCAAAGTCTGGGTCTGGCCTCGGCTGATGTCGCACTTTCCCCGACGTCATAGCTTCTGGGGTATAAAGGCATCAGCCGACGCCATTTTCCCCAGTCTTTCTTGCCGCGCGGTGCCCGAAGCAGAAGCTGTTCGCAAGTGCCAGTCAGTCAGATCCAGAGATTTCAGCTACCGAAGACTTCGTAAAAAGCTAAGTACCCCGTTGGGGACTCTTTCTTGCCTCAGCCAATGTCAGACAAAGTAAATAATTGTTTAACTTGTGGGAAACAAATACCTCACAAGGATTTCCATTCTTACTGCCTTCCTTGCTTAGGCCCAGACCACGACGTATCAGCTTGTTTAGCCTGTGCCTCCTTCAACCGACGGACTCTTAGACGTCGGTCGGAGTTTGCAGAAGAATTTTTCGGATCCGCTTTTGCATATAAAATGCCATCTGAGACTCCGACTACGCATTTGGCCAAAAAACGCAGGGAACCATCATTTGATGAATCAATCTCAAAAAACCACAGATCCATCAGGGCCAGGAGAGAGGGCGGGGGAGTAAACCTCGACACACGCTATTAATAGGTGGCTGGAGGGGACTCAGGGATCTCATCACCCAAAGACTCCCCTATGCTGTGATAAAATCGGTATATGTGGAGGCAGCTGGCCTTGCTGAAGAGAAATCTTGGAAATCTTGACCAATGGAGACCCCAGGATATACCTCCCCAGGATCTTACTCACTGCTCAGCAGACAAACAGCACAAATAAATAATATAGTTAGTTCCCCCCATACTAAAGCAAAGCCACAAAACTAAAACTATGGGCTAGGCTTGTAATGCCCCAGATAGATAGCCTATGAAAACCTATGAACCTATGAACCTATGAAAAGGACCGACACTCGCGGCCCACGGTTTCGGCTGAAACCACGGCTAGGCCTACCGCGAGTGTCTCGGTTTCGGCTGAAACCGAGCCCTCGGTTCTTTCTACGACAGAAACCATACCTCCGACAACCGAGGCCAGAGAGGCCCCGGCTGAGTCGGCTTCAGAGATCCCTACTGAAGCTAGCGCTCAAGATTTGTCCGACACCATTCCATTGGACATTTCTACACCTGCACGTGGGGCAGCTAGGCCCCCAGTTTCTATGTCTATTAAGGCCTTCTCCAGGGCTAAAGCTGCCAAACTTACAAAAGCTTTACCTACCAAATCTACTTCTCAGAGGCCTTCCTCAAGTTCTCAGATCCTCAGTCTTGCTGGAGGACCTTATATCCTTGATTAGGGGTTCCCAACCTTACCCAGACAGGGCCTCCCAACCTCCACCAGACAAAAGGCCTAGGACTGAACCCTCTGAACCTCTCTCCTCTGATTACTCCACGGATGGATCTGATTTGTCAGACCATCAGGAAGGGGCCTATTCTTCTTATGAGGATTCAGATGCTGAAGATTCTATTCCTTCGGCCTCCCCTCCTGAAGAATTTTCCTTTGGGGAGACCTTGCACTCTATGAGGGAACACTTTCAATGGCAGGGTCAGGATTTTTCTGATTCTAGAAAAAGACTAAGGACCTTTTTACATTTGCCCCAGCATAGGCCCTTAGCCATACCACCAGTGCTAACTGTAATTGATGATGTGTATAATGATGTTAGTTCTGCACCTGATTCTCTTCCTCCGGCCCCTGCCAAACCTGACAGATATTACAGGGTCCCGGATTCTCACTTCCACCTGTATAAAGCCCATGCTGCAGACCCAGAAACTATTTCACAGGGCCGAAAAGGCGTTGCAGCTGCCACTGCAAAAAATCCCCTACCCTCTGAAAGAGAGTCTAGAGCATTAGAGAGATGGGGTAAAAAGGTTTATACATCTGCTACTCTTTCTGCCAGGGCATTAAACTGTCAGTTCCATATGATACAGTACCAAGAATATTTGTTAGATCAGCTGAATAAGAAGCTTTCTTCTCCTGAACTTTTAGACCGTAAATCCCTTCAGGATTTGGTAAACAACTCTCAGCAGGTCAGTAATCATTTCTTAAAATGTGGCTACGATGCACTGGAGGCTTCATTTAGATCAGCTATGTCTGGGGCAGTAATTCGTAGGCATGCCTGGCTAAAAGAGCAATCCCTGCCAGACCATGTCAAGGCTAAGCTCCTAGATGCTCCAATGGAGAAACAAAGTTTATTTGGCTCCCCTGCACAGAAGATTCTAAAGAAAGTGGAAGAAAAAGCAAAATCTGTGCAAACAGTAAAGGAATTTCTACAGGTCCAACCTCCGAGGTTCAGCAGAAACTGGCCTTCCAAGAATTGGTCCTTTCCAGACACCTCCAGAGCACAGAGGGGCAGGAATAGACGCCCTCGAGGCAGAGGTCAATCAAAGGGTGCCTATAGGGGCCGTCAGTGGCAGCCTGCCAACCAGAGGAGTAGTGCCACAGCTACAACTACAACCACCACCACAGGACAGACACAATGACTTGACTCTGATTCCGCCTACCAGGGAACAACTGGAAGCTCCCTTGGGCGGAAAGCTGGCTTTATTCTCAAAAAACTGGCATTGCATTACAAAGGACACATGGACATTGCAAACAATATACAAAGGATACAGGTTTCACTTCCACACTTTACCAAAAAGGAGCGGAATGCCAAACCTACCACCAAACCAGAAGCCAGAGGCTTTAAGATAAATAAAAAATTTACTTCAGATGAAAGCGATAGAAAGGGTACCATCTATGGAACAAGGCCAAGGATTTTACTCCAGACTATTCCTTGTACCAAGAAAAGAAAAACAATGGAGGCCTATTCTCGACTTGTCCGCACTGAACACATATCTCATTGTGCCAAAATTCAAATTGCTGACCCTACAGCAACTTCTTTCCATGTTGGGCAAGGAGTCTTGGCTGCTGACTCTAGATCTCAAGGAAGCATACCTGCATGTCCCTATCCGACCAGATTGCAGAAGGCACCTCAGATTTCTTGCAGGATCAAAGCATTATCAAGTCTCAGCATTACCCTTTGGCTTATCTACTGCGCCCAGAGTATTCACGAAATGCCTGGCATCAGTAATTGCACATTGCAGACTTCAGGGAATTCAAATCTACCCATACCTGGACGACTGCCTAATACAAGCGGACAACAAGACAAAATTGATAAAGGATTTGGCCTATGTCATACACCTGCTACAGGCCTTGGGATACACAGTCAACATCCAAAAGTCAAGACTAGTGCCATCCCAAAGGATAACCTTTTTGGGTGCGGATCTGGACACAATAACTCAGATGGCTTTTCTCACAGAAGAAAAACAAAAACAACTTCCAGACTACTTCATGACTATGACAAGACAAACTCAGCTTACTGCAAGGAAAGTCCTGCAGGCCCTGGGTTTCATGGCATCCTGCATAATCTTGATCCCACATGCCAGGCTGCATATGAGGAAATTACAATGGTACCTAAGGAATGTATGGTCTCAACACAGACACAGTCTAGAAACCATGATACCAATCATTCCATGCCTTCAAAAGGAATTCCTGTGGTGGGCTCAGGCCTGCCAGTCCAACAGAGGGTTGCCTTTCAACAAACCAAAACCAAGGCAGACCATCACCACAGACGCCTCAGACCTAGGATGGGGAGCACACATGGAGGACAAATGTATCCAAGGCCGATGGCTTCAAGGACAGCTAAATTTGCACATAAACCAAAAGGAGATGCTGGCAGTGAAGCATGCAATCGAGGCATTCAAACCATTCCTCCAACAAGGACATCTGCTGATAAGGACAGACAACACCACGGTCATGTGGTACATAAACAAACAGGGAGGCACGCATTCCTACCCTCTATGCCGGATGGCTATGGATCTGTGGAACCTAGGCCTGAATCTCAATATCCAGCTGCAGGCCATATTTGTACCAGGAAAAGAGAATTCACTAGCAGACAGCTTAAGCAGAACTACCACGGATGCTCACGAATGGATGCTGCATCCAGACATCTTCAAACTCATAACAAAGAAATGGGGATTGCCAGAGATAGATCTGTTCGCCTCCCCTCTCAACCACCAACTGAAGAAATTCTGCTCAAGGACATACCACCCACAAGCCTAGAGGGTGGACTCTCTCTCTTTCAGCTGGAATGCCCTAATAGTGTATGCATTCCCACCTCTCCCATTGATGTACAAGGTTCTACTGAAGATCAGGGAGGAACAGCCAAAGGTGATACTAATAGCTGCGGACTGTCCAAGACAACACTGGTATCCGCTACTGAGAAGCATGTCTCAGGCGAACTCATGGCCTCTACCCCTATGGCCTCTTCTTCTAACGCAGAACAATTTCAAGACCCTGCATCCAAACTTGAAAACACTGCAACTAACTGCCTGGAAAATTGCTTAAAACCAAACCAAACTGTCTTATCTTAGAGGGTCAAGGACATTATCCTGGAGGCTCGCAGACCCTCCACAAGGAAGACATACTCAGCTAAATGGAAGAGATTCCTCATTTGGAACACATCAAAGGGCACAGATGTCACAGTGGCAAACCTAGCACACATCCTAGAATACTTAGCAGAATTGTTCCACAATGGCCTGTCTTACTCTTCCATTAAGATTCATGCTTCAGCAATTTCAGCAGAATACAATATGGATCCTCCTATCTTCTCTCACCCTCTACTCAGGCAATTTTTGAGAGGGATCAAAAATGTTAAACCCCCAAGGAGACCCCCTCTACCTGCATGGGATCTCAATTGTGTGCTGGAAAAATTGACACTACCTCCTTTTGAACCAGCAGCATCAGCAGACTTACAGTTTTTATCTTGGAAAACTGCATTCCTTCTGGCAATCACTTCAGCAAGAAGAGTATCCGAGTTACAGGCATTAATGGCAGTGCAGCCTTTCCTTATTTTTCACCAGGATAGAGTGTCTCTGAGAACCAATCCTACTTTCATGCCAAAGGTGGTATCCAGGGTATCCTTGAACCAAGCTATTCATTTGCCTACGTTCTTCCCTAACCCACAGAACAAAGGAGAAAAACTCTTGCACACCTTGGATATACACAGACAACTACGCTACTATCTGGACAGAACTAAAACCAGCAGAACAACTGACCAACTTTTTGTAGCCTATGCAACTGGGGTGCAAGGAAAAGCAATTTCCAAGCAGACAATTTCAAAATGGATAGGAAATTGCATTCGCTTTTGCTACTCTTTTCATGGAAAGACAGCTCCTGAAAATATCAGACCTCATTCCACAAGGGTCACAGCCACCACTACAGCTTTCCTACGAGGGGTGGCTACCAAGGACATTTTAGAAGCTGCTACTTGGAGCTCCGTGCATACATTTGCCAAGCATTATAATCTACCTTTATACTCCAGATCCCGAGCAGGCTTTGCAACTGCAGTTTTACAGGGGATCTTAACTACACCATCCTTATCTTAGTACCTCCTCCCCCAGTTTGGCTATGGTATTCTACCCATATGTTATGACTGCAGATGCATCCTTGATGGACATAGTACAGTTTTGTACCTACCATAAATGTAGATGTCCGATAGGTATGCATCTGCAGTCAGGATTACCCACCCTCCTTCCCCTCTGTGGTATTCCTAGGGTGCTTACCCCTCTTTCAGCTAGCTGGGGGAATCTATTATGGTGTATTTGTTTGTTTGTTTGTATATATGTGTATATATATATATATATATATATATATATATATATATATATTTTTTTTTGCTACTGTTTGGAACATTCTACATTTATCCAAATTTAGCCTTCCTAGAGGGCACCTGGCATCTGGGGCAAGAAACACTGAGGAAAATGGCGTCGGCTGATGCCTTTATACCCTAGAAGCTATGACGTCGGGGAAAGTGCGACATCAGCCGAGGCCAGACCCAGACTTTGGAATCCGGCCGACCGAAGGGCTGCCTGAGGCAGGACAATCCATATGTTATGACTGCAGATGCATACCTATCGGACATCTACATTTATGGTAGGTACAAAACTGTACTTTACTGGTCATGCAGCCTCAGAGACCATTAAGGAGCCTGTACCAGTTTCCCAGTTTCCCCAAAATGCTGTCATAGGTGCATAGGCAGCTTTTTAGAATGTAGTATAGGACACCATTAAGGAGTTTAGCCCAAAGTCACAGTTGCTACAAAGCACCAACTGGTTAAGTGACTTGCCCAAGGTCACCCAGTAGGCAAATGAAGTTGGAATGATGCAAATCCTGTACCCTTAGCACAAGAAGCAGCTTATTAACAAGTCTAAGCTTTAGTCTTGCAACTTTAGCTCTCTGCACCATTTGCCAGAGATGGTATGCTATGGGCTGCTGGAGCTTGGATGACATTGACTGCTAAATTGCTGTCTTCCCTTGAAATACCTTGACTGAATGCATAGTAGGAGGAGCCTTGGGTAAGGTAGACTTGCTGTGAACTCCTCATAAGCAGATACTTTATTACTGAGTATGGGAGTGGGGCCTTTCTTTTAGAGAGATTCCTCTGAAGCTCTTTTGTGCCGTTTGAAGTCCTCCCTATCCTGATGAGACCAGCATCTTGTCCAGGAAGCTGGCTGACTTTTGCCACGTTGGACATGGTTCGGCTCCGCCTTTGCCAGGGTGTCTACTATGTTAGTTTTCCCCTTGTAGGTCCATTTTGGGGCTTTCTGGGCTGGGTGAATTTTTACCTACCATTTTCCCTGATATGGAGCCCTGCCTTTTCTTGTTTCTAGCTTGGTGGATGAGTCTTCATTGTGTGAATGGGAGTCTGTCCTACTTCTCCAAGCTGCTTATCTCTCCCCTCCCACATGGGGATAGGATGGTTCTTGGGAGAGACTGGTCAAGACTTGAGTACCCAGGGTGGGACACGTGGGAACAAAATCTTCTATTTTAGTATTTGGATTATGGCCTTTCCCTTTTCCTGGTGGACTTAAAGGTTAGGGCCATATTTCTTCCTTGAAAGTTCTTCCTTTTGGCTGTTCCTTGCTTTGTGCTGCTTCAAGGGCTCAACTGTTACCTCTGGACTCTTGGCAACTGGGGGGGGGGTGTGGATCATTCTTGTCTTTAAGGGCTTGGGGATCCCCTACATATTGGAGCCTGGTCATAGTTATCCTCTTCCTCCTATTAGTTCATAGGGAGCTTGACTTAATCCTGTCTTCTGTTTCTGGGATATGGTAGGAGGAGCTGCTTAAGAGTTTTTTTTTTTCAAATAGGGGAAGTTCTCCATTGGTCTGAAGCAGTAAATTTTACCTCCTCAGTTAGCTTCTGTGGGCATATGTTTTTCTGGACACCCCTTTCAGTACATTGTCTGGAGTTAAGGTAAGGTGAAGGCCTTGGCCCCTGTTGGTCTTTGTGTGCGTGTGTGTGTGTGTGTGTGTGTGTGTGTGTGGGGGGTTCAGGTTTGGAGTTCAGTGTAATCTGGTTGGTGATCCCTTAGTGAGAGTGCTTCTTATTCCTTTTGGTGATCCTTTAATTTAGAGACTCTTGAATTTCTTGTTTGCTAGGTATGGCTGTCTGGTCCTTTGACCTTATGATGCTGGAGTTCAACCAAGGGTAGATGTCCTTCAAGGATGCATCTGCCGTCTTTACAAATGGGTTGTCTTGTCGTCAGGCAGCCCTTCGGTCGGCCGGATTCCAAAGTCTGGGTCTGGCTTCGGCTGGTGTCGCACTTCACCCGACGTCATTGCGGCAGTTATTCGGGTATAAAGGCAGCAGCCGACGCCATTTTCCCCAGTCTTTCTTGCCGCGTGGTGCCCGAAGCAGAAGCTGTTCGCAAGTGCCGGTCGGTCAGATCCAGAGATTACTTCTACCGAATACTACTTCGAAGACTTCTATAAAGCTAAGTACCCCGTTGGGGACTCTTTCTTGCCTCAGCCGATGTCAGAGAAAGTTAATAACTGTTTATCTTGTGGGAAACAAATACCTCATAAAGATTTCCACTCCTATTGCATACATTGTTTAGGCCCAGACCACGACGTAGCAGCTTGTCTAGCCTGTGCTTCTTTTAACCGGCGGACGCTTAGACGTCATTCGGACTTTGCTGAACAGATTTTCGGCTCCGATTTTGCCTACATTATGCCGTCGGATCCTCCGACTACGCAAATAACCAAAAACCACAAAGAAAAGGACCGACACTCGCGGTCCGCGGTTTCAGCCGAAACCGCGGTTAAGCAAACCACGAGTGTCTCGATTTCGCCTGAAACCGAGCAAGCGGTTCTTTCTTCAGCCGATAACATGCCTTCTACCGAGGCCTCTTCTAACCTCGAATAATGTAGAAAGCACAAACCAGGAAACTAAAAAACGGATCGTAGCAGTAATGAAAGCAAAAACAGTATAGGCAGTAAACAGGACAGTCTTTAATCCAGTACAATTATCGGGTTTACAAATGGGTAAACTATGCAGTTTCACAAAATCTAACAGTAATTTTTCCTCCTTACATGTGTCATTAGTTCTAAGGTGGCACAACTTGTCCCATAGATCAAGTTCACACATGTTTTCAAAGCAATGGATTAATGGGTGTAAGGGAGGATTAAATAAACTAGGGACCCTGAAAGGGTTGACGTGTATTATTACTAGGTGCATTATTACTTCCATTGTTGGAATCAAAAATCATGTTGAAGTTTAACTTTCGTGTGAATAATTTAATGTCTATAATAGTCCCCACTAAATCCGTCCTACGTTGAGGGACATAAGTATACCCTTTAGACAAAAAGTCAGCCAATTCACTAGGTATAGGCACAGAAGAAAAGTTGTATATTTTAAAATCACCCAAATGGTTAGTAGAAATAACAGGTTTAGAATTCAGATCACCAAAGTTAATAGAGTTCTCATCCAGGAATTCAGCCGGAGAAGGAACCAAATTCGTCTGGGGATAGGTACAAAAGGTATCTAAGTCAGCATGCACAAGACCCCTCTCTAAATGGGGAGGGGGGGCAAAGTTGCTGACAGTCCTGAATGTTACAGTCTCTGTTGGTTTAGTTTCTGTTGATAACCCTTGTGTGTTGACTGATAATTGTTCCTTTTCTTCGGTATGGCACCTGGGTGGTTGGCATGGTAAAAAACCTGCTGCTGATCTGAACGCAAGGAGGTGTTGTTAATATTAGAATTAGATTGCAACCTCCGGTTTTGTAGCCTCTCACTTCTCCTTACCATTTGTTCGGGTTGTGTGTCTTCAAATGTGTCCAAGTCCCGGATGTTATTGTCAATAGGTGCCCTAGAATTTGAATTTGTAGAGCCATGATCATTAATAATGTTAGGTTGCCAAACTTGTGACTGTGCAGGGGGTGGGTATGCTACCCCTTGTTCATAGGCTTTAAGGTCACGCTCTAGTGTTTTTATTTTATTCAGCTTAAGTTTGTTCAAGTACTGTTCAATACTACTAAAGCATCTATTGTAGTCCTATTTATACCTTGGGAATTCCTCATGTGCGTTAATAAGTTTGTCCAACTCTGAAATTTCTAGAGTTAGTTGCTCAACCCAAATTAAGTAATGCTTTATCATTACATGTAGGAGTTCGAACCCATGCTGGTCAAATAAATTGACCAAATCTTTATGAAAGTCAGAGTTGGGAATTAGACCAGTTGGAAATTGAAAGTGTCTGAGGCCCTTAGGTATCACCTTACATTCGATACATTCCCTAAAATAGGAAATTTCCAGTTTAAGCTTTTTAATTTTGAGAAGCAATTTATCAAAAAGTTTTAGTTTATCAGAAAGTGAATTATTGTTTACCTCATGTTGGACACCTTGATTGGTATTCCTAATGTCCGCTGTGCCATCACTGTGTCTCAAAAACACAAAATCCTCGGTTAACCAAGAACTCAGGGAAGGGGCTCCGTTAAAGGAGTTCCTAAACGACTGAACATTAGCGTTCTCACAGGGTTCATACAGCACAGGGTTACTCTCTGTGTCCATGTGAGCAGCCAGACTTTGTAGGCGTTCTCCGGTTGTTGCGATAGCCCCACGATTAGAAGTAGAGTTAGTTTCAAAACGGGGAGGAGGAATTGTAGAAGTTAAGGCAGGCAAACGTATTTGTGTTGATGTAATCTCACTAGTTGAATCTCGGACGTTCAGAGCATCACGTCCGTTAGGTAAACCAAGAGGAACGTTACTCTCCTGAAGTGGTACAACGCCCCCTGGCGTTGATTCAGCTGGGAGGATCTTAAAGTTGTTTAACGAAGGGAGAATGAGATTTTTCATCTCCTGCTGTTGGCTATCAAGTTTCTCAAGCCTCGCACAAAGCGAGTCCATACGTTCAAATAAAGAGTTGACCAAACCATCCTGAACTGCCAAAGGTGATGTAGCTGGTGCCGGATAGGCACTATTGCAGCTCCTAAGTAATGCTGGAACAGCATTAGGGGAGAAATCATCACTACTATGAGATCCGGTAGCCATAAACTTCGAATAATGTAGAAAGCACAAACCAGGAAACTAAAAAACGGATCGTAGCAGTAATGAAAGCAAAAACAGTATAGGCAGTAAACAGGACAGTCTTTAATCCAGTACAATTATCGGGTTTACAAATGCGTAAACTATGCAGTTTCACAAAATCTAACAGTAATTTTTCCTCCTTACATGTGTCATTAGTTCTAAGGTGGCACAACTTGTCCCTTAGATCAAGTTCACACATGTTTTCAAAGCAATGGATTAATGGGTGTAAGGGAGGATTAAATAAACTAGGGACCCTGAAACGGTTGACATGTGTATTATTACTAGGTGCATTATTACTTCCATTGTTGGAATCAAAAATCATGTTGAAGTTTAACTTTCATGTGAATAATTTAATGTCTATAATAGTCCCCACTAAATCCGTCTTACGTTGAGGGACATAAGTATACCCTTTAGACAAAAAGTCAGCCAATTCACTAGGTATAGGCACAGAAGAAAAGTTGTATATTTTAAAATCACCCAAATGGTTAGTAGAAATAACAGGTCTAGAATTCAGATCACCAAAGTTAATAGAGTTCTCATCCAGGAATTCAGCCGGAGAAGGAACCAAATTCGTCTGGGGATAGGTACAAAAGGTATCTAAGTCAGCATGCACAAGACCCCTCTCTAAATGGGGAGGGGGGGCAAAGTTGCTGGCAGTCCTGAATGTTACAGTCTCTGTTGGTTTCGTTTCTGTTGATAACCCTTGTGTGTTGACTGATAATTGTTCCTTTTCTTCGGTATGGCACCTGGGTGGTCGGCATGGTAAAAAACCTGCTGCTGATCTGAACGCAAGGAGGTGGTGTTAATATTAGAATTAGATTGCAACCTCCGGTTTTGTAGCCTCTCACTTCTCCTTACCATTTGTTCGGGTTGTGTGTCTTCAAATGTGTCCAAGTCCCGGATGTTATTGTCAATAGGTGCCCTAGAATTTGAATTTGTAGAGCCATGATCATTAATAATGTTAGGTTGCCAAACTTGTGACTGTGCAGGGGGAGGGTATGCTACCCCTTGTTCATAGGCTTTAAGGTCACGCTCTAGTTTTTTTTTTTTTTTATCAAATGTAAGGTGATACCTAAGGGCCTCAGACACTTTCAATTTCCAACTGGTCTAATTCCCAACTCTGACTTTCATAAAGATTTGGTCAATTTATTTGACCAACATGGGTTCGAACTCCTACATGTAATGATAAAGCATTACTTAATTTGGGTTGAGCAACTAACTCTAGAAATTTCAGAGTTGGACAAACTTATTAACGCACATGAGGAATTCCCAAGGTATAAATATGACTACAATAGATGCTTTAGTAGTATTGAACAGTACTTGAACAAACTTAAGCTGAATAAAATAAAAACACTAGAGCGTGACCTTAAAGCCTATGAACAAGGGGTAGCATACCCTCCCCCTGCACAGTCACAAGTTTGGCAACCTAACATTATTAATGATCATGGCTCTACAAATTCAAATTCTAGGGCACCTATTGACAATAACATCCGGGACTTGGACACATTTGAAGACACACAACCCGAACAAATGGTAAGGAGAAGTGAGAGGCTACAAAACCGGAGGTTGCAATCTAATTCTAATATTAACAACACCTCCTTGCGTTCAGATCAGCAGCAGGTTTTTTACCATGCCAACCACCTAGGCGCCATACCGAAGAAAAGGAACAATTATCAGTCAACACACAAGGGTTATCAACAGAAACGAAACCAACAGAGACTGTAACATTCAGGACTGTCAGCAACTTTGCCCCCCCTCCCCATTTAGAGAGGGGTCTTGTGCATGCTGACTTAGATACCTTTTGTACCTATCCCCAGACGAATTTGGTTCCTTCTCCGGCTGAATTCCTGGATGAGAACTCTATTAACTTTGGTGATCTGAATTCTAGACCTGTTATTTCTACTAACCATTTGGGTGATTTTAAAATATACAACTTTTCTTCTGTGCCTATACCTAGTGAATTGGCTGACTTTTTGTCTAAAGGGTATACTTATGTCCCTCAACGTAAGACGGATTTAGTGGGGACTATTATAGACATTAAATTATTCACACGAAAGTTAAACTTCAACATGATTTTTGATTCCAACAATGGAAGTAATAATGCACCTAGTAATAATACACATGTCAACCCTTTCAGGGTCCCTAGTTTATTTAATCCTCCCTTACACCCATTAATCCATTGCTTTGAAAACATGTGTGAACTTGATCTAAGGGACAAGTTGTGCCACCTTAGAACTAATGACACATGTAAGGAGGAAAAATTACTGTTAGATTTTGTGAAACTGCATAGTTTACGCATTTGTAAACCCGATAATTGTACTGGATTAAAGACTGTCCTGTTTACTGCCTATACTGTTTTTGCCTCTTCTAACCTGGTAGAAACGGCTTCTGAAATCCAACCTTCTGTTGCGGTTTCACAGGATTTATCAGACACCATTCCCCTGGATATTTCAACCCCTGCACGTGGAGCTGCTAGGCCTCCTCCAGCTATGTCTATTATGGCCTTTGCCAGGGCTAAAGCAGCCAAAGCATCAAAACCTGTGCCTGCCAAGCCCCCCTCTCACAGGCCCAGCACCAGCTCTCATATGCTTTCTTTGGCTGAGGATCTCATCTCTTTAATTCGTGGAGCACAGCCTCATCCAGACAGGGCCTCTCTCCCTCCTCCAGAAAAGAGGCCTAGAGCAGAGCCCCCTGAGCCAGTATCCACAGATGATTCCTCTGATGACTCAGAACATACAGACCCTCCTGAGGCTTCTTATTCTCCTTACGAAGACTCTGATGCTGAGGAGTCCATCCCTTCAGCCTCTCCTCCTGAGGAATTTTCCTTTGGGGAAACCTTACATGCTATGAGGGAACAATTTCAGTGGCAGGGCCAAGATTTCTCAGACTCTAGAAAAAGGCTTAGGACCTTTCTACATTTGCCACAGCATAGGCCCTTAGCTATACCTCCAGTTCTTACTGTGGTTGATGATGCATTTAATGATGCTTGCACTGCTCCTGATTCTTTACCTCCGGCCCCTGCTAAGCCCTATAGGTACTACAGGGTCCCGGACACTCATCACCATTTATATAAGGCTTCTTTTGCGGATCCAGAGACTATCTCCCAGGGTCCTAAAGCTGCAGCAGCTACTTCTTCTAAAAACCCCCTCCCCTCTGAAAGGGAATCCAGGTCCTTAGAGAGATGGGGTAAACAAGTTTACACCTCTGCTACTTTGTCAGCTAGAGCTTTGAACTGCCAATTTCATATGATTCAATATCAAGAGTTTATGCTTGACCAGTTAACTAAAAAGCTGTCCTCTGAAGAATCTTTAGATAAAAAGTATGTTCAAGAAATGGTACATAACATACAGCAGGTTAGTAACCATTCCTTAAAATGTGGCTATGATGCACTGGAGGCTTCCTTTAGATCAGCCATGACTGGCACAGTTATCAGGAGGCATGCATGGTTGAAAGAACAGGCATTACCAGACCATGTCAAATCTAAGCTTTTGGATGCACCTATGGACAAGGTCAATTTATTTGGTTCCCCTGCACAGCAGGTACTAAAAAAGATGGAAGAGAAAGCAAAATCTGTGCAAACAGTGAAAGATTTCTTACAAGTTCAACCTCCAAGGTTTAGTAGGAACTGGCCCTCCAAGAATTGGTCCTTTCCGGACTCCTCTAAGGCACAAAGAGGCAGGAATAGGCTCTAGAGGCAGAAACCAATCCAGGGGTGCCTACAGGGGTCGCCAGTGGCAGGGTAACAACCAACGAGGCACGGATACAGCCACCACCACTACAACAACTCAATCACAGTGACTTGGCGGTGGCACCGCCTACCAGGGAACAACTAGAAGCACCCTTAGGCGGAAAGCTAACCTTATTTTCAAGAAACTGGCACTGCATTACAAGAGAAAAATGGATTTTGCAAACTATAGACCAAGGTTACAGGTTCCATTTCCATACTCTACCAGGAAAGAGAGGAATGCCAAACCTACCACCTACTCAAAGGACAGAAGCTCTAAAACAAATATCTCAATTATTAAGAATGAGAGCTGTGGAAAAGGTACCATCTATGGAGCAAGGAAAGGGATTTTACTCCAGACTCTTCCTGGTACCAAGAAAAGAAAACAAATGGAGGCCTATTCTAGATCTGTCCGCTTTAAACACATTCCTCATTGTTCCAAAATTCAAAATGCTGACCCTACAGCAGCTTCTTCCCATGCTGGGCAAGGAGTCTTGGCTGGTAACTCTAGATCTCAAGGAGGCATACCTGCACGTCCCCATAAGACCAATTTGCAGAAGATACCTCAGATTTTTTGCAGGATCAGAGCATTATCAATTCTCAGCATTGCCCTTTGGCTTATCTACTGCGCCCAGAGTGTTCACGAAATGCCTGGCATCAGTAATCGCTCAATGCAGACTTCAGGGGATTCAAATCTATCCCTACCTGGACGACTGCCTGATACAAGCGGACAACAAAAACAAACAGAAGACTTACAAAGAGTCATCTACCTGCTACAAGCCCTGGGATATACAGTCAATACAAAAAAGTCAAGGCTGATTCCATCCCAAAGAATAACCTTTCTGGGTGCAGAACTGGACACATCAAAACAAATGGCATTCCTAACTGCAGAAAAGAAAGAGCAACTTCCTCTCTACTTCTTGGCATTAACAAAGCAGAACCATCTAACTGCAAGAAAAGTGCTACAAGCTCTAGGCTTCATGGCATCCTGCATAATACTGGTCCCTCATGCCAGGCTGCATATGAGAAAGCTACAGTGGTACCTAAAGAATTTGTGGTCCCAGCACAAGCACAGCCTAGAAACCAAAATTCCAATGATCCCATGCCTGAAGCAAGAATTTCTATGGTGGGCTCAGGCCTGCCAATCAAACACAGGATTGCCCTTCTGCAAAAGGCAACCAAGACAAACCATCACGACAGATGCCTCAGACCTCGGTTGGGGGGCACACATGCTGGGCAAGTGCATTCAAGGCCTATGGACTCAAGACCAGCTGCATCTGCACATAAATCTAAAAGAAATGAATGCAGTAAAATTGGCAATCCAGGCATTCAGACCTTTTCTCCAAGAAGGCCAGTTGATGATAAGGACAGACAACACCACAGTTATGTGGTACATCAACAAACAGGGAGGCACACACTCATACCCTCTATGCCGGCTGGCACTGGACCTATGGGATGTGGCTCTGAGCTACAACATTCAGTTACAGGCAATTTATGTACCAGGGAAGGAAAACATTCTAGCAGACATATTAAGCAGAACTACAACAGATGCCCACGAATGGATGCTGCATCCGGACATCGTCAAAACCATCACAAGAAAATGGGGATTACCACAAATAGACTTGTTTGCATCCCCATTCAATCACCAGTTGAAGAAATTCTGCACAAGGACTTACCCACTTGCTTGGAAGGTGGACTCCCTATCTTTCAGTTGGAAAAGCATTCCCACCACTTCCTTTGATGCACAAGGTGCTTCTGAAGATCAAAGAGGAACGTCCGAGGATCATTCTGATAGCCCCAGACTGGCCAAGACAACATTGGTATCCACTGCTGAGGAGCATGTCCCGGGAACAAATATGGACACTGCCCCTGATCCCATTACTGCTAACACAGAACAACTACAACATTCTGCATCCAAACCTAAAAACTCTGCAGCTAACTGCCTGGAACATTACATAACAGCAATTAACCCAAATTTATCCCAAAGAGTTAAAGACATAATCCTGGAGGCTCGTAGACCTTCAACAAGAAAGAATTATGCAGCAAAATGGAAAAGATTTTTCATCTGGAGTACTGCAAAGGGGCAAGATGTAACACTGGTGAACATAGCCAACATCCTGGAGTACTTGGCGGAGCTCTTCCATAGAGGCCTGTCCTATTCTTCCATCAAGATACATGCATCAGCTATTTCAGCAGAATACAGCTTGGATCCTCCTGTCTTCTCGCATCCTCTGCTCAGACAGTTTCTGAGAGGAATTAAAAATGTAAAACCTCCCAGGAAACCTCCATTGCCAGCATGGGACTTGAACTTTGTGCTAGAAAAACTGACTCTTCCTCCTTTCGAACCAGCAGCAACAGCAGAATTACAATACTTATCCTGGAAAACTGCTTTCCTGCTGGCAATAACTTCAGCAAGAAGGGTCTCTGAACTACAGGCATTAATGGCAGTGCAACCCTTCCTGATCTTCCATCAAGATAGAGTGTCCATGAGAACAAATCCTATATTTATGCCTAAGGTGGTATCCAGAGTCTCTTTAAATCAGGCTATCCACCTTCCTACACTCTTCCCCAACCCACAGAACAGGGGAGAAAGGCTCTTACATACCTTGGATGTACACAGACAATTACGCTACTACCTGGACAGGACAAAAAACAATAGAAAAACTGACCAGCTTCTGGTAGCATATGCAACAGGAAAGGAAGGAAAACCAATTTCTAAACAGACAATCTCCAAATGGATAGGAAATTGCATTAGATTTTGTTACTCCTACCATGGAAAGAAAACTCCAGAGAACATCAGGCCTCACTCCACAAGGGCTACAGCCACTACCACAGCTTTCTTACGAGGAGTGGCTACCAAGGACATTATAGAGGCTGCTAGTTGGACCTCCGTGCATACATTTGCCAAGCATTACAACTTACCTCTATACTCTAGATCCCGTGCTGGTTTTGCCACTGCTGTTTTGCAAGGGATCCTAACTACACCATAATCTATTCTCATTTCCTCCTCCCTAGTTTAGCTATGGTATTCTACCCATTTGTAAAGACTGCAGATGCATCCTTGAAGGACATAGTACAGTTTTGTACCTACCATAAATGTAGATGTCCGAGAGGAATGCATCTGCAGTCAGGATTACCCACCCTCCTTCCCCTCTGAGGTACTCCTAGGGTATTTGCCAATCTTCAGCTAGCTTGGGGGGGATCTATTATGGTGTATTTGTTTGTATATATGTACATACATGCTTATTTTGTGTGTTTGCTCTCTACTATTTGGAATCTTTGGCATTTATCCAAATTTAGCCATCCAAGAGGGCACCTGGCATCTGGGGCAAGAAACACTGAGGAAAATGGCGTCGGCTGCTGCCTTTATACCCGAATAACTGCCGCAATGACATCGGCTGAAGTGCGACACCAGCCGAAGCCAGACCCAGACTTTGGAATCCGGCCGACCGAAGGGCTGCCTGACGACAGGACAACCCATTTGTAAAGACTGCAGATGCATTCCTCTCGGACATCTACATTTATGGTAGGTACAAAACTGTACTTTTCCCCTCCTTGTCGCTCTACTTTCTCTGGGTGTCCAGTTTTTCTGTGACTTATAAAGATGAGTGCTTTTCATCCCTGTGGTGGGGAATCCCCTCCTACCACCTCTCTTGTGAAGTGGTTTCAGTCCCAAAAGTCATCAGTGTTCTGGTTCTCTGCATGGGATAGGAACTAGATAAATGATGCACTTCTTCACTGCTAATAGTTCTGCAGTTGTTTGGAGGGTAGCCTTCCCCAGGGTTAGCTTTTTTCTTGGTCAGACTGGTAGGTTTCGATCATCACTGGTGAAGTGAGGGGGACTAAAATCTCCTCAGCCCCTCGTGGGGTTATTTCTACACCATTCAGCATTCCACCCACTAGGTGAAACTATGGACTTGTCCAGTACCCTGTAGAGTTAATTTCTTCATTGCTTGTTTGAGCTTTCCCTGACAAGCTACCACAATTTTTAATGTCCATGATGCTCCTGTCTCAGACATTCTTACCTGTCTGACCATTGAGCTAGGTCTTCTGGCTTGGTCTTTTCTAATTTACAGCATTCCCACTGATCCCAGTGTAGCCATGGCTGCTTTTGCCAAAGAGGATGTCCTTCATGGATGCATCTGCAGTCATAACAACTGGGTTGTCCTGTCGTCAGGCAGCCCTTCAGTCGGCCGGATTCCAAAGTCCGGGTCCGGCTTCGGCTGATGTCGCACTTCACCCGACGTCATCTCTGTTGGTCTTCGGGTATAAAGGCATCAGCCGACGCCATTTTCCTCAGTCTTTCTTGCCGCGTGGCGCCCGAAGCAGAAGCTGTTCGCAAGTGCCGGTCGGTCGGATCCAGAGATTACTTCTACGAATACTACCGAAGACTTCTAAAGCTAAGTACCCGTTGGGGACTCTTTCTTGCCTCAGCCGATGTCAGAAAAAGTTAATAATTGTTTAACCTGTGGGAAACAAATACCTCATAAAGATTTCCACTCTTATTGTCTGCCTTGTTTAGGCCCAGCCCACGACGTAGCAGCCTGTTCGGCCTGTGCTTCTTTCAACCGACGAACGCTTAGGCGTCGGTCGGAGTTTGCTGAACAGTTTTTCGGTTCTGATTTTGCGTACATTATGCCGTCGGATCCTCCGACTACCCAATCTGCCAAAAAACGCAAAGATAAAGACCGACACTCGCGGTCCGCGGTTTCGGCCGAAACCATGGTTAAGCAAACCGCGAGTGTCTCTGTTTCGGCCGAAACCGAGAAAACTGATCAAACTACAGCTGAATCTATCTCTACAACTGAGGCCCCTGCTACCACTCTTGAATCGGCCTCAGAAATTTTATCCACTACGGTGGTTGCCACGGACTTATCAGACACCATTCCCTTGGATGTCTCTACCCCAGCACGTGGTGCTGCTAGGCCTCCAGCAGCCATGTCCATTAAGGCCTTCGCCAGGGCTAAAGCAGCCAAGACTACTAAAACAGTGCCTGTTAAACCCCCTACAACCAGGCCTTCCTCTAGTTCTCAAATGCTTACTCTGGCAGAAGATTTAATTTCATTAATTAGAGGATCTCAATCTCACCCAGACAGGGCCTCTCAGCCCCAGAGAAGAGACCTAGGGCAGAGCCCCCTGAGCCAGTGTCCTCTGATGATTCTGCCGATGAATCAGACATAACTGACCAGCCAGAGGCTCCTTTCTCCAATTTTGAAGATTCTGATGCTGAAGAATCCATTCCAGCTGCTTCCCCACCAGAAGAATTCTCCTTTGGGGAAACCTTACATGCCATGCGAGAGCAGTTCCAATGGCAGCAACAGGATTTTTCAGACTCCAGAAAAAGACTTAGGACCTTTCTGCACCTTCCACAGCACAGGCCCTTAGCTATACCTCCTGTTCTCTCTGTGGTGGATGATGCTTTCAATGATGTCTGCTCCGCACCAGATTCTTTACCTCCAGCCCCTGCCAAACCAGACAGATTTTACAGGGTACCAGACACTCATCACCACCTTTACAAGGCCCCACTTGCAGACCCCGAAACTATATCCCAGGGTCCCAAGGCAGTAGCCGCGACCACAGCTAAAAACCCTATTCCTTCTGAAAGTGAAGCAAGGTCATTAGACAGATGGGGCAAAAAGGTCTACACTTCAGCTACTCTCTCAGCTAGAGCTTTAAACTGTCAGTTTCACATGATACAATACCAAGAGTTTATGCTTGATCAGTTAACTAAAAAGCTAACCACTGATGAATCTCTTGATAAGAAATATGTATTAGAAATGGTAAATAACATACAACAGGTTAGTAACCATTCCTTAAAATGTGGCTATGATGCACTGGAGGCCTCATTTAGATCAGCCATGACTGGCACAGTGATAAGAAGGCATGCATGGCTAAAGGAGCAAGCTTTACCGGATCATGTTAAAGCTAAGTTGCTAGATGCTCCTATGGATAAGACAAGTTTGTTTGGTACACCTGCCCAGCAGGTTATGAAGAAAATGGAAGAAAAGGCAAAATCTGTTCAAACGGTTAAAGATTTCTTGCAGGTTCAACCCCCAAGGTTTAGCAGGAACTGGCCTGCCAAAAATTGGTCCTTTCCTGACTCCACAAGATCTCAAAGGGGCAGGAATAGACGTTCCAGAGGCAGAAACCAATCCAGAGGAGGTGCCTACAGAGGACGACAGTGGCAAGGTAACAACAGAGGCACAGACACAACCTCTGCCACTACATCAACACAGCCACAGTGACTTAACCTTACATCCGCCTACCAGGGAACAAATAGCAGCTCCTCTAGGCGGAAAGTTAACCTTATTTTCAAAGAACTGGCACTATATAACAAAAGACAAGTGGATTTTACAAACCATAGATCAAGGTTACCGGTTCCACTTCCACACTTTACCAGTCAAAAGAGGAATGCCAAATCTACCTCCAAATCAAAAAACAGAGGCTCTACAACAGATAATGCAGTTAACAAACATGAGAGCTGTGGAAAGAGTGCCAGCAGCAGAGCAAGGAAAGGGGTTCTACTCAAGACTATTCCTAGTTCCAAGAAAGGAAAAAAGTTGGAGACCAATTCTGGACCTGTCCACCTTAAATACATACATCATTGTCCCAAAATGCTGACCCTACAGCAACTTCTTCCCATGCTGGGCAAGGAGTGTTGGCTGGTAACTCTAGATCTCAAGGAGGCATGCCTGGAATGTAACCCATCTGTAGTAAATGCATGCAGTCAGAACATACTTCCAGGTTTGTTGGCAGATTATTTAACAAAGACATGTATTTTAAAGAAGTTAAGAAAGTGTTGCATTTTTTTTTTGTTTTGTTTACTTAATTTATTGGGTAACATTGTCTTTTAAAAGAATTCCGACAAGTATTACAAAATGAAAGTTGTTAGTAGCTAATATCCCTAAACCTTTGTGCCATTGTGCTAGACTGTTCAGTGAACTTCAGAAGAATAAAATAACTGCCTATGTAACTATTTGTCTCTGTGACTATGTTGGAGCTTTTCTCCCCGGGCCTCCGCTGAAAATGGACATGTATCCAGTCGGACTATCCCGGTCAACAAATGTAAAATAAATAAATAAATAAAATAAATAGAACAGTTCTGCCAACAAATCATACAGCTTTATTAACCTCTTGTTTGTTTAAACACTGTGAAGTTAATAGTGACTGGTTCTTATGAAAGCACCATTTTTCATGGTGGAGCGCAGCAGTTACCTAGTGTAGGTGCACTTTTCTCCATCTTTTAAATTTGTGGTTGCCAGTACTAGAGACAGCAGAATGGGAATGCATTATTAAGTGAAACATTGTTTCTTTTTATCTATATTTTTCATTCTGAACTGAAGGAGGTGAAGAATGACTAAAAAACGTATCACAGTAAGTTAACTTGTTCATGTATTTACTAGGGACACATTTCAAATGAAGCCAGCTGCTTGTCTGTATGTGTTGAAGCAGTGAGCCCTGTACAACATTTTGTGTGAATTGTAGGTTGTAAACTCTGTAGGTGGTGTTTTTTTTGATAGAGAACTTTTAATTCTTTAACACATTGCAACTTCTGTATTGTTTTAGATCTTTGAAATGCTGAAATAATGTGCATTGCCTTAGAAATTGTAATCCAGAGAGGTATTCTTTTTTGCTTGCCTTTGCATTTTTCATTTTGGCTTTGTTTCCTTTGTAATAGCCTCAGGACTGACCAAAGTTAAACAGTATCTGACAATTTGAAAGTAGCCCTGTCATTAGCCTTTGCAAATTGCACACCATGGAACTTTTCTTTATTGGGAGTGAGTTTTTTTTTTTCTTTAATTGACACTTCCTAGAATCCCTCTGCTTAGGATTGGGTTTTACAACTAAGTCTGTGTTATCTTCTGTTTAGTCTCTGTTATCTTGTGTTTATAATTTATATATAGAGACTGCCTCCTCTGTTTAGTTCTAATACACGTGGAATCCAGTTTTGTAACTTTAAAAATGTCCGTTCCTGTAGGAAAGCAAGAAGAGACTTCATGTATGGGGAGTTCCCTTTGTTTCACTTTCAATAAAGTTTCTCCCGGTTACATTCTTTTATGTGAAGTACATATTTAATCCCTTATCCAATGATAACTAGCAAGTGACTGATACTGTGTGATGTCCTTCTATTCCAATGTTGCAGTATTCTACTAGTGGATTTACCCTTCTTCCGCTCAGGTTGTTCGGCCAGGTTTCCAAAGATTTTCAGTCCCTCTAGGTGCGTCGAACGTCTGATGTGGAGCCTGGAATGTGGGCCATAAGTGATGTCTGCACACACCAGCCCTCAGAACTTTTCAGTTGCCAGCCGTACGCCAGGTGTTCCTACTACTCGCAGATGTCGGATCTGAATATTAACAAAGCTAAGTACCCCGTTGGGGATTCTTTCAGTCTTTTTTTGTATAGTTATAGTCTGTTCATGTCCAGTAAGAATATGTGTAACTGTGGTCATCAGATTCTCCACAAAGACGCCCACGACCAGTGTCTTTTCTGTTTGGGTAGGGAACTTGATTATAAAAACTGCGTCATCTGCAAATCGTTCGTTCTCCAAGACTTTTTGTCACCATTTACAGGCTCTTGATTTGTACCTCGAGAATCAGCATCTAAGACAGATTGCTCTCTGCATGGAAGCTGGCTCCGACACCCTGTCCAAACCACCAAAGAAGATGGCCATGTCCATGCGGCCTACTACTTCAACTGCGGCCTTCTACTTTAACTGCGCCTCCCTCTGCCGCTCCTCAGCCTGTAGCCGTCGTCAGCTTGGTTGAGGACCCGGCTTCACCACAGCAGATACAGCGGGTACCTTACAGAAGGCCGCATAATCTAGGGCAGATGACACGTCCGGGGAGGACATACCGGTGCCTGGGGGTAACCAGTACCTTTGATGGGTGCTTCGGACTCTGCCTCCGCCTTTCCACCAATTATCCCTAGGTCTACCACCACCCAGACACCTGCTGGGCCTTCTAAAAAGAAACAAAAGACTAGACATCTTTCTTCAGTGCCAGAGGCCTTACCTGATTGGCAGGCCTTTAGCCAAAGCCTATGTAATGCCTTCATGGCCCTTAGGCCTTCCACTGAAGCTGCTCCTGCTATTCCACCTCTTCTGTGTCTTAGACCTTCCATCTCTGAAAGGACTGCGACTCAGCCAGCAGAGGAGGAGTTGTCTGACTCCTCAGAAGACTCCCTGTCCTACTCTTCCCAGATCTCATCCCCCCTGGGGTGTGGATCTCCCGAGGAAGCCTCTGCAGAGCCTGATTCCTCAGTGGAAGACTTCACCTTCGGGGACACTGTGAACTTGATGAGAGACCACTTCAAGTGGGAATGCTCAGACATGTCTGAGGCACAAAAAAGATTTTATGATCTCGTACAGATAGAATCTCCAAACCCTTCACCACTTCCACCTATTCAACCTGCCTTTCTGAATGCATTTGCTTGCGGCATCTATTAACCTTGATTCTCAACCTCCTGCACCTCCTAGGACAGATAGATTATACATGGTTCCTGACTCAGACTAATTCTTGTTCCAAGTGCCCTCCCACAGACCCTGCCACTGTCTCCATTTCCACGGACAGGACATCCAAACTCCTTCCTACCACCACTGTCCTCCCTGCATATAAGGACAGCAAGGCTATGGAGAAGTGGGGAAAGAAGATTTACACTTCTGCCACCCTGGCTTTTAGGGCAACTAATTACCAGTCTCACATGGCAAAGTACTCTTGCTCTGCTGGACAAAGCCTCGAAGGAGTTGAATGACATCCCTGACTGTGCTGCCAAAGCATCCCTAACTTCCTTGCTGGGCCTGATTTCTCAAGTGAACAAGCACTCCCTTAGGTGTGGGTATGATGCAGCTGAGGCCTCAGCTAAGTCAGCTGCATCAGCATCCATGTTGAGGAGATATTCCAGACTACACTTACAGCCTCTCCCAGATGATTTCAGAGCCAAGCTCCTGGACGTTCCTCTGGACCACTCAGCCCTCTTTGGTGCCAAAGTGGCTGACCTGTTTAAATCTCTGCAGCAAAAAGGCAAGGGCACTACAGGATCTCAAGCATCTCTTAGACTTTCCCATCCTTAGGTTCCAGAGAAACTACCCAGCTAAGACACGTTTTATAAAAAAGACCTCCAGGCCTTCAGCCTCTGCAAGGTCTAGAAGACCACCCAGAAAACAGCCCCCCCCCCCCCAACCTAGGACTCCTCAGCATGCTAGCCAGAGGCCCCTCTTTCCTGACAGGGCAGGCAGTGTCTGACTGCCTGCCACAACTCCTTCCACCCCACCCCCTCCCTTCCACTGTCCACCGCCTCTCTCACTGTCTCCCTACATGGTCCCTCTTGACATCAGGCAAGTGGGTCTTGTCCATCCTCTAGGAGGGTTACTTTGACTTGGCTCACCACTCCTCCAAGACTGGCCTTGCCACAACCGCCTGCATCTCAACTGTTCCTTCTCCATCAGGTCTTAACCTGTTGCTTCAAGGCATCATAGAATCGGTTCCCCCTCTTTCTCAAGGGAAAGGATTCTCCTCAAGAATATTTCTGGTCCCCAGGAAGGAAAGACCATGGAGGCCTATCTTATACCTCTCCCGCCTCACCATCTTCTTAAAGGTCCCCTACTTCAGGATGCTCATCCTACCCCACCCTCTTTCACCTCATTCTCCCTCAGGTTTTCATGGCAACCCTGGACATAAAGGAGGCCTACCTACGCATTCCCATAAAGCCTACCTTTAGGAAATATTTCAAATTCCTAGCAGACTCCTCTCACTTTCAGTTCTGTGCCTTGCCTTTTGGGCTGTCCACTGCTCCAAGGGTATTCACAAAATGCCTGGCTCCAGTGATAGTCTACTGCAGGGCCAAGGGAATACATATATTTCCGTACCTAGATGACCTCTTAATCAAGGCAGCAGACAGACAAACCCTGCTTTGTTACACGAAAGACCTCCTGCTCCTGCTGCAGTCTCTAGGGTTCCTGATAAATTTCTCAAAGTCCCAGCTTCATCCTGCACAGGACATTGTCTTCCTGGGATGCAGAATCAGGACAGACATCATGATGGTCTCCCTTCCAGGGGGAAAAAGGGGCATCTCTTACCCACCGCCTTTTCTCTGCCCTTCATTCATCAGAACTGACTGCGAGACAATTCCTGAGACTACTGGGGTACATGGCAGCCACTATCCCCATTCTACCCTTAGCGAGGACATTTCAGTGGTACCTTCGCTCAGTGTGGACCCAGCACTCCCATCCTCTCGAGTTCAGGGTCCCACTCTAGCCTAGAACCTGGGACTACCCCTACTAATGCCTCCCCCCTCCCAGATCATGCACACAGATGCCACATATCTGGGTTGGGGGGCAACTCTGGGTCCAAGGATAGTGCAAGGTCTGTGGACAGACAGACACAAACAAGAGCACATAAACATCATGGAAATGAGTGCAATCCTTCTCGCCCTGCAGGCCTTCCAACTTTACCTCCAGCATGGCCTCCTAAAGACCCTCACAGACACCACAGTTATGTGGTACCTCAACAAGCAAGGTGGGACCAAGCCCTACCTCCTATGCAGATTAGCTGTACAGGTATGAGAGCTAGCTGTCTCTTAGGGAATCACCTCCAGGCAGCCTACATCCCATCCCTGCACAACTCACAGACAGATTCACTAAGCAGAACCAAATCAGACAGCCACAAATGCATGCTGTCAAGAGATGTTTCTAAATCTGATCCACAGGTGGGGTATTCCACAGACAGACCTGTTCGCCTCCTCCCCAAACAGGCAACTCCAGAGCTATTGCTCCAGCACAAACGACCCTTAGGCTTTACAAACAGACGCCTTCTCAATTTCATGGAAGTGGAGATTCCTGTATGCATTCCCCCCTTCCCATTAATTCAGAGGGTCCTACTGAACGTTTAGCAGGACTCACCAAAAATCTTGCTGGTGACTCCCTGCTGGGCAAGGCAAAACTGGTTCCCTCTTCTTCATCTGTCCAAAGGCAATCACCACAAGTTACCCCCCTTAGTGGACCTAATCACACAGCACAAGGGGACACCGATACACCCACAGTGGCAGTCTCTGCACCTCTCCCTGTGGTGAATAGGATTCTGATTCCCTTCAGGCACCTGTACAACGAGGACATGCTTTCAGTCCTGTAGTAGGCCAGGAAACTCAACACAAGAAAATCATATCTAGCCAAACGGGAAAGGTTTTCTTCTGGTGTCATAAGACAGATGGATCTGCTGGACAGCGATATTCCTCTGATTCTGTTTTATACCTGTGTGACCTCTTAAGTTTGTCTTACTCCTCTTTAAAAGCACACCTGTCTGCCGTATCCATCTGCCAGCCTGCCTATGGGGACCCCCTGCTTGCATCCAGACTCCCAGCCAAACATTTCCTCAAGGGTGTTCTGCACCTAAGATCTCCCAGGAAACCATCCCCTCCTCCCTGGGATCTTTGTTATGTGTTATAAAAACTCACTCTCGCGCCCTTTGAACTAGCTGACAAGGCCCCCTTGAAGTTTTGTACATGGAAAACTGTATTGTTAGTAGCTTTGATTTCAGCCAGAATGGTCTCAGAGCTTCAAGCCCTTATGGCTACACCCCCTTTTCTGGTTTTCCATATGGACAGGGTCACCCTTAGTACAAACCCTTCCTTCACTCCCAAGGTGGTCAATGACCTTTCCTTGAATCAGGCTATCCACCTGCCTACCTTCTTCTCTACCCCACAGGAAGATAGTGACAGAGTCCTTCATTCCCTAGATGTTCACAGATAACACAGGTTTTATTTGCATAAAACCAGACCTTTTCGCAAATAAGACCAACTCTTTGTCTCCTTTCACCCCAGGACTCTGGGGAAAGTGGTGGGCAAACAATTTCATCCTGGATTTCCAGGGCTATTTCCTTGTGTTACTCACACCATGGGAAGACCTTGACAGGCAAATGTCAGGACACATTCCACCAGAGCTATGGCCTCTTCTGGAGCCTTTTTTAAAGGCTTAGACACTAACTGCATTCTGGAGGCAGCTACTTGGTCCTCTGTGCAAACATTCATCAGACACTACAAACTGGACCATATCTCCAAGGCCAGGGCTATCCTGCATGGATTCCTGCAGTCCTCTACCAGTCCACCTCCCAGCCAATAGTGAGCTTTTGTACTCTCTCACGAGTAGAATACTGACTTCAACATTGTAATAGAAGGACATAGGAAAGTTGTGTAAAACCTTACCATAACCATAGATGTTCTTAGTGTTTCACTGTTGCAGTCTTTATGATTGGGTTATCTGCTTGCAGGTAGCCCTCAGTCACCCTGATTGTCAAAGTCTTGGGTTATGTGTCGGTTGCTGTCTCATCTTCCATGATGTCAGGTAGTCAGGGGTATAAAGCATGCAGCCTACGCCATTACATCAGTCTTTCTTGCCATGCGGTGCCAGAAGCAGTTTGCAAGTGCCGTTCGGCCGACTCCTGAAATTTTCAATTTCGAGTTTCAGAACCAAAGTCTTCAACTAAAAGCTAAGCACCCCGTTGGGGAAACATTTTCTTGCTCCTTACCGATGTCAGTAAAAGTTAATAATTGTATTACTTGTGGGAAGTAATACCTCATAAGGACTTTCATCTGTACTGTATTCCTTGCCTAGGCCCTGATCACGACGTACCTTGCTGTTGGTTTTGTGCTTTATTTAATCAATGCACTGTTCCTTTAGGGGGAAAGATCGCCCTGCATGCAAACAATTGGGAACTCATTACCCAGGACAAATGGGTTCTAAATATAGGTTCCCAAGGATACAGATTCCACTTCCACTCCTTAACAACCCCAAACGGTTGGCCAGACCTACCCCCAAATCAGTGGGCAGAGGCTGAAAAGCAGGTTCTTCCTCTTTTAAGCAAAAGGGCTATTCATCCTGTCCCAGAAGAAGAACTGGGGCAAGGTTTTTACTCAAGACTTTTCCTGGTACCCAGGAAAGACAATTCCTGGCATTCTATCCTGGACCTGTCTGTACTAAACACATTTTTGGTAATCCCAAAATTCAAAATGCTAACTCTTCATCAGCTGCTTCCCATGCTAAACAAAAATGCCTGGTTGGGAACACTGGATTTAAAGGAGGCCTACCTGCACATCCCAATAAGGGAATCTTGCAGAAGATACCTATGCTTCAGAGCAGGTTACTTGCACTTTCGGATGTTCTTTGTGTTTCACTGTTGCAGTCATTACATTTGGGTTATCTGCTTGCAGGTAGCCCTCAGTCGGCCTGATTAACAAAGTCTTGGGTCCTGTGTTGGTTGCTGTCCCTTCTTCCATGACGTCAGGTCGTCAGGGGTATAAAACAATGCAGCCGAAGCCATTACATCAGTCTTTCTTGACATGCGGTGCCCGAAGCAGAAGCAGTTCGCAAGTGCCGACCGGCCGACTCCTGAAATTTTTGTATTCGAGTTTCAGAACCGAAGTCTTCAACTAAAGCTAAGTACCCCGTTGGGGAAACTTTTTCTTGCTCCTTGCCGATGTCAGTAAAAGTTAATAATTGCATTACTTGTGGAAAGCAAATACCTCATAAAGATTTTCATTCGTACTGTATTCCTTGCCTAGGCCCTGACCACGACGTACCTTGCTGCCGGATTTGTGCTTTATTTAATCAGCGCACTGTCCATCATCTGTATATTTTCGCCTCTAAATATTTCGGTTCTCGGTTTAATTATCCAGAAATGTCATCGGTTAGCCATCCGACTACCGGGATTCCAAAAAAAAGCAAAGATAAAGACAAAGACAGGCCGCCAAGGTCCAAAACTGCCGACAACGCTTTTCCTAAGCCATTCGCCAGTTCGCCGGTACTCAGTGAGGAGCTTTCGCAGCCCTTGATAACCCGCTACTTCTGATTCGCAGGCCTGTACTAAGACCCATTCGGAGTCCGGTATGCCGCGAGATGCTTCAACTATGGAACCTGCGGATGTCCTTCAAGGATGCATCTGCAGTCCTAACATATGGGTTGTCCTGCCTCAGGCAGCCCTTTGGTCGGCCGGATTCCAAAGTCTGGGTCTGGCCTCGGCTGATGTCGCACTTCACCCGACGTCATAGCTGCTGTGAATTGGGTATAAAGGCATCAGCCGACGCCATTTTCCTCAGTCTTTCTTGCCGCGCGGTGCCCGAAGCAGAAGCTGTTCGCAAGTGCCGGTCGGTCATATCCAGCGATTTCTACTACCGAAGACTTCTAAAAAGCTAAGTACCCCGTTGGGGACTCTTTCTTGCCTCAGCCGATGTCAGAAAAAGTAAATAATTGTTTAACTTGTGGGAAACAAATACCTCATAAGGATTTCCACTCTTACTGCCTTCCTTGCTTAGGCCCAGACCACGACGTATCAGCTTGTCTAGCCTGTGCTTCCTTCAACCGACGGACACTTAGACGTCGGTCGGAGTTTGCGGAGGAGTTTTTTGGTCCCGCTTTTGCTTACAAAATGCCGTCGGAGACTCCGACTTCGCAGTTAGCTAAAAAGCGTAAGGAAAAGGACCGACACTCGCGGTCCGCGGTTTCGGCCGAAACCACGGTTAAGCATACCGCGAGTGTCTCAGTTTCGGCTGAAACCGAGTCCTCGGTTCTTCCTTCGGCCGAAAGCATACCTCCGACAGCCGAGGCCTCACACATGGCTGAATCTGCTACCGAAATTTCTCCTGCTGTAGCAGGCTCCCAGGATTTATCAGATACTATTCCTTTAGACATATCTACTCCTGCACGTGGAGCTGCTAGGCCCCCTGCATCTATGTCCATCAAGGCTTTTTCTAGGGCTAAAGCAGCTAAATCTTCTAAGGCCTTGCCTGCTAAAACCCCACACAGGCCTACTTCTAGTTCCCAAATGCTTAGCCTGGCTGAGGATCTCATTTCGTTGATCAGGGGATCCCAACCTCACCCAGACAGGGCCTCTCAACCCCCTCCAGAGAAAAGGCCTAGAGCAGAGCCCCCCGATCCAGTTTCGACTGACTACTCCTCGGATGAGTCAGAAAATTCAAATCCTCCCGAAGGCCGTTATTCTCCATATGAGGATTCTGATGCAGAAGACTCCATTCCTTCTGCCTCTCCTCCTGAGGAATTTTCCTTTGGGGAAACCTTACATGCTATGAGAGAGCATTTTCAATGGCAGGGCCAGGATTTCTCAGATTCAAGGAAAAGGCTTAGGACCTTTTTACATTTACCACAGCATAGGCCTTTAGCCATTCCTCCAGTACTAACAGCTGTGGATGATGCATTTAATGATGCCTGTACTGCTCCTGACTCTCTTCCCCCGGCCCCTGCCAAACCCGACAGATATTACAGGGTCCCGGACACACACTTTCATTTGTATAAGGCTCCTATTGCAGATCCTGAAACCATTTCTCAGGGCCCCAAAGCTGTAGCAGCTGCCTCTGCCAAAAACCCCCTCCCCTCTGAAAGAGAATCTAGAGCATTAGAGATGGGGTAAAAAAGTTTATACTTCTGCTACTCTTTCGGCTAGGGCCTTAAACTGCCAATTCCACATGATCTAGTATCAGGAATTTTTGTTAGACCAGCTAAATAAAAAACTGTCCTCTCCTGAACCTATAGACCGTAAGTCCCTTCAGGATTTGGTACATAACACTCAGCAGGTCAGTAATCATTCTTTAAAATGCGGCTATGATGCACTGGAGGCTTCCTTTAGGTCAGCTATGACTCGAACCGTGATCAGAAGGCATGCATGGTTAAAAGAGCAAACCTTACCAGACCATGTCAAGTCAAGGCTCCTAGATGCTCCCATGGAGAAACAAAGTTTGTTTGGCTCCCCTGCACAGCAAGTGCTAAAGAAGGTGGAAGAAAAAGCAAAATCTGTTCAAACAGTCAAGGATTTCTTACAGGTCCAACCTCCGAGGTTTAGTAGAAATTGGCCTTCGAAGACTTGGTCCTTTCCAGACACCTCCAGAGCACAGAGAGGCCGAAATAGGCGCCCAAGAGGCAGAGGTCAATCCAAAGGGGCCTACAGGGGACGTCAGTGGCAGCCTAACAACCAGAGAAATACTGCCACAGATCCAGCTACTACCACTTCAACAGGACAGACACAATGACTTGGCTCTGATACCACCTACCAGGGAACAATTGGAAGCACCCTTAGGCGGAAAGCTAGCCTTATTTTCCGTAAACTGGCATTACATTACAGGAGACAAATGGATTTTACTCCAGACTTTTCCTGGTACCAAGAAAAGAAAACCAATGGAGGCCTATTCTCGACCTGTCCGCTCTGAACACATATCTAATTGTTCCAAAATTCAAAATGCTGACCCTACAGCAACTTCTTCCCATGCTTGGCAAGGAGTCTTGGCTGGTGACTCTAGATCTCAAGGAGGCATACCTGCACGTCCCTATACGACCAGATTGCAGAAGATACCTCAGATTTCTTGCAGGATCAGAGCATTATCAATTCTCAGCATTGCCCTTTGGCTTATCTACTGCGCCCAGAGTATTCACGAAATGCCTAGCATCAGCAATTGCTCATTGCAGACTTCAGGGAATTCAGATTTATCCATACCTGGACGACTGCCTGATACAAGCGGACAACAAGACCAAATTAACACAAGATTTGGAAAAGGTTGTACAACTACTGCAAGCCCTGGGATACACAGTCAACATGAAAAAGTCAAAACTGTTACCATCCCAGAGGATAACATTCTTGGGTGCAGAATTGGACACTTCAAATCAGATGGCATTTCTCACAGCAGAAAAACAAAAGCAACTACCACTCTATTTCAGGGCATTGACAACACAGAACCAGCTTACAGCAAGGAAAGTCCTGCAAGCCCTGGGTTACATGGCATCCTGCATAATATTGGTTCCACATGCCAGGCTGCATATGAGAAAGTTGCGATGGTACCTAAGGAATATATGGTCTCAACACAAGCACAGCCTAGAGGTTCAGATTCCAATAATCCTATGCATGAAACAAGAATTCCTGTGGTGGGCTCAGGCCTGCCTGTTGAACAGAGGACTGCCCTTCCACAAACCTCACCCAAGCCAGACTATCACCACGGACGCCTCGGACCTAGGCTGGGGGGCACACATGGTGGACAAGTGTATACAAGGCTTATGGACACAAGACCAGCTGAACCTACACATAAATCAAAAAGAGATGCTGGCAGTGAAACAGGCAATCCAGGCATTCAGACCGTTTCTTCAACAGGGTCATTTGCTGATAAGGACGGACAACACCACAGTTATGTGGTATATCAACAAACAAGGAGGCACACATTCATATCCTCTATGCCGGATGGTAATGGACCTGTGGAATGTAGCCCTGAACCTCAACATTCAGCTCCAGGCCATTTTTGTGCCAGGAAAAGAAAATACACTAGCAGACACCTTAAGCAGAACTACCAGGATGCCCACGAATGGATGCTGCATCCAGACATCTTCAAATCCATTACAAAGAAATGGGGACTACCAGAAATAGACCTGTTCGCATCCCCACACAACCACCAATTGAGGAAATTCTGCACAAGGGCATCCCACCCACTAGCTTGGAAGGTGGACTCCCTCTCCTTCAGTTGGGAAAACCTGACAGCATATGCATTCCCACCTCTTCCTTTGATGCACAAAGTGCTACTGAAGATCAAAGAAGATCGCCCAAGGATCATCCTGATAGCTCCAGACTGGCCGAGGCAGCATTGGTACCCGCTACTGAGAAGTATGGCTCGGACACACGCATGGCCTCTACCTCTAGTTCCTTTACTGCTAACACAGAACAACTTCAAGATCCTACATCCAAACTTGAAAACACTACAGCTGGCTGCCTGGAATATTATATAAAACAAAATAACCCAGATTTATCACAGAGGGTTAAAGACATTATACTGGAGGCTCGCAGACCCTCCACAAGGAAGACTTACTCAGCCAAATGGAAAAGATACCTCATTTGGAGTGCAGCAAAAGGAGAAAGTGTATCATTACCAAACATAGCTAAAATCCTGGAATACTTAGCAGACCTTTTCCACAATGACCTGTCTTACTCCTCCATTAAGATTCATGCATCAGCAATTTCAGCAAAATACAACATGGATCCTCCAGTCTTCTCTCATCCTCTACTCAGGCAGTTTCTGAGAGGAATTAAAAATGTAAAGCCTCCAAGGAAGCCACCTTTGCCTACATGGGACCTCAACTTTGTCCTGGAAAAGTTAACACTTCCCCCTTTCGAGCCAGCAGCAACAGCAGAGTTACAGTTCTTATCTTGGAAAACTGCTTTCCTGCTTGCAATCACTTCAGCAAGAAGGGTTTCTGAATTACAGGCATTAATGGCAGTACAGCCCTTCCTTATCTTCCATCAGGATAGAGTATCCTTGAGAACCAACCCTACTTTTATGCCAAAGGTGGTCTCCAGGGTATCATTGAACCAAGCAATACACCTACCAACATTCTTCCCCAACCCACAGAACAGAGGGGAAAGACTACTACATACCTTGGATGTGCACAGGCAATTGCGCTACTATCTGGACAGAACCAAGAACAATAGAAAAACTGACCAGCTTCTGGTAGCATATGCAACAGGAATGGAAGGAAAAGCAATTTCAAAACAGACAATATCAAAATGGATAGGAAATTGCATTAGATTTTGTTACTCTTTTTATGGGAAGGCAACTCCAGAAAACATCAGGCCTCACTCCACAAGAGCTACAGCCACTACTACAACTTTCTTACGAGGAGTGGCTACCAAAGACATTCTAGAGGCTGCTACTTGGAGCTCCGTGCATACATTTGCCAAGCATTATAATCTACCTTTATACTCCAGATCCCGAGCAGGTTTTGCTACTGCTGTTTTGCAAGGGATTTTAACTACACCATAATCCTTTTAGTGCCTCCTCCCCCAGTTTGGCTCTGGTATTCTACCCATTTGTTAGGACTGCAGATGCATCCTTGAAGGACATAGTACAGTTTTGTACCTACCATAAATGTAGATGTCCGAGAGGTATGCATCTGCAGTCAGGATTACCCACCCTCCTTCCCCTCTGTGGTACTCCTAGGGTATTTGCCCATCTTGTAGCTAGCTGGGGGAATCTATTATGGTGTAATTGTTTGTATATATGTATATACATGTTATTTTTGTTTGCTCTCTACTGTTTGGAATCATTTGCATTTATCCAAATTTAGCCTTCCTAGAGGGCACCTGGCATCTGGGGCAAGAAACACTGAGGAAAATGGCGTCGGCTGATGCCTTTATAACCCAAATCACAGCAGCTATGACGTCGGGTGAAGTGCGACATCAGCCGAGGCCAGACCCAGACTTTGGAATCCGGCCGACCGAAGGGCTGCCTGAGGCAGGACAACCCATATGTTAGGACTGCAGATGCATACCTCTCGGACATCTACAAAACTGTACTATGTCTCTACCTTGGATGGGTCCGGAGCCGCTGTGCAGGCACCAGCTTTTGAGGGTGTATTCAGGCCTATGGACTTGCATATTAAATCAACGCCTCCTTCATTACTTAGGACTAAATCTCGATCCATGTCTAAATAACCGACGCCCAGGCCACATGCTCGGGCCTCTATGCCTAAAAAAAAAAGAATGGCTGAAGATCTAATAACTGTAATCAGTGATAGCAAACCCCCCCCCCCCCCTTCTAAGAGGCCTAGGACTGAAGTTGATTATGAATCTTCTGATCAGGATTCTGTTTTTTGTGACTCTTCTGATGATCTGGATTTGCCCTTACCTACTTATGAGGATTCTGATGCAGAGGATTCTATTCCCTCTGCTTCCCCTCCTGCTGATTTTTCTTTTGGGGAAACCTTACGTACTCTAAGGGAGCATTTCCACTGGGAAAGCCAGGGTTTTTCTGATTCAAAAAAGAGGCTTAGGGATTTCCTTCTCCTAACTCAGCATAGGCCTTTAGCTATTCCTCGTATACTAGACATTGTTGATGATGCTTTCTCGGAATCTAGTTTGGCCCTGGATTCCCTGCCTCCTGCTCCCAGAAACCTGACGGATACTACAGGGTCCCTGAGTCTCACAAGTTCCTTTTCAAAAATCCTATTGCAGATCCAGAGACTGTTTCACAGGGGCCCAAGGGCATTAAGGCTTCTACTGCTAAAAATCCTACCCCTTCTTATAGAGACTCCAGGGCGCTGGATAGATGGGGTAAGAAGGTTTACACTTCTGCAACCTTGGCCATTAGGGCTTTAAACTGCTAGTTTCATATGTTAAAATATCAGCAATATGTTATTGGACTGCTTAAACAGAAAATTATGTTGATTCCTGACTGTGTGGAAAGTAAAGAATTACAGGATTTAGTGCATTCTGCCGAACAAGTTGGAAAACATACTTTGCAATGTGGTTTTGATTCATTAGAGGCCTCTTGCAGGGCTGCTGATGTTCATCGTGTTTCACTGTTGCAGTCATTACATTTGGGTAATCTGCTGGCAGGTTGCCGTCAGTCGGCCGGATTAACAAAGTCTTGGGTCCTGCGTCGGTTGCTGTCTCTTCTTCCTTGACATCAGGTCGTCAGGGGTATAAAACATGCAACAGACTCCATTTTCTTTAGTCTTTCTTGCCATGCGGTGCCTGAAGCAGAAGCATTTCGCAAGTGCCGGTCGGCCGACTACTGAAATATTCGAGTTTGAGTTTCAGAACCGAAGTCTTCACTAAAGCTAAGTACCCCGTTGGGGAAACTTTTTCCTTGCTTTTTACCAATGTCAGAAAAAGTTAATAATTGTATTACTTGTGGGAAGCAAATACCTCATAAGGATTTCCATTTATACTGTATTCCTTGCCAAGGCCCTGATCACAACTTACGTGGCTGTCGGTTTTGTGCTAGATTTAACCAGCGCACTATTAAGCGTCGGTATATTTTTGCATCAAAGTATTTTGGAAACAGATTTAACTACCCAGAAAGGTAATCGGATAGCAATCCAACTACCGGAGTACATAAAAAACGCAAGGAAAAGGACAGAGAAAGGCAGTCGAGATCCAAAACCGACGACGAAGCTTCTCCTAAGCCAGTTGCCGGTTTGCCGGTACTCAGTGAGGCGCTTTCCCAGCCCCAGATACCCGCTACCTTTGAGTCGCAGGCCTCTACCGACACCCATGTGGAGTCCGGCATGCCACAAGATACTCAAGGTATTGGACCGACGGTTGTATCTCCTTCGGATGGGTCCAGAGCCACTGAGCAGGCACTGGCTTCTGAGGGTGCATTCAGACCTCAACATTTATATATCAAACCAAAGACAACTTCTAAAACAAAAAAAAATGACACCTGAGCCACGTGCACAGGCCTCTATGCCTAAAAAACAGATGATCAAAATGGCTGAAGACCTTATTACCTTGATCAGGGGTACCCATCCCCCTCCAGATAAGAGGCCTAGGCAAGACACTGATTATGAATCTTCAGATCAGGTTTCTATTTCTTCTGATTCCTCTTCTGATCAGGAATTATCTATTCCTCCCTTTGAGGAATCTGATGCTGAGGAGTCTATTCCATCTGCATCTCCTCCAGAGGATTATTCATTTGGAGAAACCTTGCATACTTTGAGGAAGCATTTTCACTGAGAGAATCAAGACTTCTCAGAATCAGAAAAGAGGCTCAGGGATTTCCTTCTTCTCCCTCAGCACAAGCCTTTAGCCATTCCCTCTGTTTTAGACATTGTGGATGATGTGTTTTCTGAGTCAAGCTTGACCCCTGACTCCTTACCTCCGGCTTCCAGTAAGCCTGACAGATATTACAGGGTCCCTGATTCACATAAATTTTTATTTAGATACCCTGCTGCTGACCCTGAAACTATTTCACATGGTCCAAAGGGAATTAAGGCCTCAACAGCAAAAAAAACCCTACCCCCTCTGACAGAGATTCAAGAGCACTGGACAGATGGGGAAAAAGGATTATACATCTGCAACCTTGGCAGTCAGGGCCATAAACTGTCAATTTCACATGCTTAAGTACCAACAACATGTTATGGGATTGCTAAAACAGAAAACGATGCTGATTTCAGAATGTGCAGAAAATAAAGAATTGCAGGAATTATTGCATGCAGCTGAACAAGTTGGAAAGCATACTTTGCAATGCCATTATATCAGTCTTTCTTGCTGTACGTTGCCTGAAGCAGAAGCAGTTCGCAAGTGCCGGTTGGTCGACTCCTGAAATTTTCATTTTTGAGTTTCAGAACCAAAGTCTTCAACTAAAAGCTAAGCACCCCGTTGGGGAAACATTTTCTTGCTCCTTACCAATGTCAGTAAAAGTTAATAATTGTATTACTTGTGGGAAGCAAATACCTCATAAGGACTTTCATCTGTACTGTATTCCTTGCCTAGGCCCTGACCACGACATACCTTGCTGTCAGTTTTGTGCTTTATTTAATCAGCGCACTGTCCGTCGTCAGTACATTTTTGCTTTAGAATATTTTGGTTCTCTGTTTAATTATCCAGAAATGACGCCTGTTAGCCATCCGACTACCGGAATACCGAAAAAACGCAAAGAAAAAGAGACAGGCCATTGAGGTCCAAAACTGCCGACAATGCTTCTCCTAAGCCAGTCTACAGTTCGCCAGTACTCATTGAGGCGCTTTCGCAAGTCCCTGATACCCGCTACTTCTGATTCGCAGGCCTCTACTGAGACCCATTTGAAGTCCGGTATGCCACGAGATACTTCACATATGGAACCCGCGGATGTCTCTACCTTTGATGGGTCCAGAGCCGCTGAGCAGGCACCAGCTTCTGAGGGTGTATTCGGGCCTACAGACTTGCATATTAAACTGACTCCAACTTCAGGGCTAAGGCCTAAATCTCAATCTATGTCTAAAAAACCGACATCCAAGCCACAAGTTCAGGCCCCTATGCCTAAAAAACAAATGATCAAAATGGCTGAAGATTTAATTACTCTAATCAGGGGTAGTCAACCCCCCCCCCCTCCAAGAGGCCCTAGGATTGAATTTGTCTATGAATCTTCTGAACAGGACTCTGTTTCTTCTGACTCTTCTAATGATCTGGATTTGCCCATACCTACTTATGCGGACTCTGATGCAAAGGATTCCATTGCCTCTGTCTCTCCGCCTTAGGATTTCTCTTTTGGGGAAACTTCACATACCTTAAGGGAGCATTTCCACTGGGAAAGTCAGGATTCTTCTTCCTCAGCATAGGCCTTTGGCTATACCTCCTGTACTAGATATTGTTGATGTGTTTTCAGAATCCAGTATGGCCCCTGATTCCTTGCCTCTCCAGCCCCTAGCAAACCAGACAGGTACTACAGCATTCCTAACTCCCACAAATTCCTTTTCAAGAATCCTGTTGCAGACCCTGAAACCATTTCTCAGGGGCCCAAGGGCATTAAGGCTACTACTGCTAAAAATCCTACCCCTTCTGATAGAGACTCCAGGACGCTGGATAGATGAGGTAAAAAGGTTTATACTTCTGCAACCTTAGCAATCAGGGCTTTAAACTGTCAGTTTCATATGCTAACATATCAACAGCATATCATGGGACTGCTTAAACAGAAAATGATGTTGATTTCTGACTGTGTGGAGAATAAAGATTTGCAGGATTTATTGCATTCAGCTGAACAAGTTGGCAAACATACTTTGCAGTGTGGTTTTGATTCTTTAAAGGCCTCTTGTAGGGCTGCTGTTACTGGGTCTGTGCTTAGAAGGCATGCTTGGCTTAAGGAGCAATCTCTGCCTGATCATGTTTAAGCAAAACATTTAGATGTTCCTTTACAGAAGGACCGCCTATTTGGCAAAAAGGCTGAAGAAGTTCTAAAAAAGATGGAAGGTAAAGCTAAATCTATGCAAACTGTGAAAAATTTCTTACAAGTGCAACCTCCTAGATTTAGTAGGCATTGGACTTTCATTGCACTTTCCAGCTCCTTCCAGAGCCTCTACGGCCAATCCCAGACATTCCAAAAGCACCAGGTTTCAGTCCCAAGGGACTTTCAGAACTAAGCAATGCGGTGCTTCCACTTCCAAATCTGGAAACAACAAGGCACCACCCTATGGTAAACAGTCTCAATGACTTCCCTTTGAAATTACCAAGCACTTACTTCTTAGCCGCCCCTTTGGGGGGGGGACTGGCTCTTCATTCAAGAAACTGGCAACTTATAACCCAGGATAAATGGGTTTTAAATATAGTGTCCCGGGGATACAGATTTAATTTCCACACGCTGCCAACTGCAAACGGGTGGCCAGACCTGCCCTCAAATCAGTGGGCAGAGGCTCAGAAACAAGTTCTTTCCCTCCTAAACATGGGGGCTATTCAGCTAGTACCAGAAGAGGAAAAGGGACAAGGTTTCTAGTCCAGACTTTTCCTGATACCCAGAAAAGATAAGTCATAGCGACCAATTCTGGACCGGTCTACACTAAACACCTTTCTGGACATTCCAAAATTCAAGATGCTGACTCTTCACCAGTTACTTCCTATGCTAGGCAAGGATGCCTGGTTGGCAACTCTCGACTTGAACGAGGCTTACCTGCATATCCCAATCAGGGAATCTTTCAGAAGATTCCTACACTTCAAAGCAGGCTGCATGCATTATCAGTTCTCTGCACTGCCCTTTGGCTTGTCTACTGCACCCAGGGAATTCACAAAGTGCCTGGCTCCAATAAATGCATTTTGCAGGCAAAGAAATATTCAAATGTATCCATACCTGGACGATTGTCTAATTCAGGCAGAAAACCAGACCATTCTTCTAAAACATCTAGCATTTGTAAAAAAGAGTTCTAACCTGTCTAGGGTGCACCATAAACAAAAAGAAATCTCAACTGGTACCCTCTCAAAAGATTACATTCCTGGGTGCAAGCTTGAATACAACTGCCCAGATGGCTTTCCTTACGCCAGAAAAGCAAATTCATTTGGTGACTTATTTCAAACAGGTGGCCACAAAAACCCTGCTGTCTGCAAGGCAAATACTGCAAGCCTTGGGGTTCATGGCGTCCTGCATTCTTCTAATTCCATATGCAAGACTGCATATGAGGAAACTTCAGTGGTACTTAAAAAGTTTATGGAGTCAACATTGTCACAGCCTGGAAACAATGATTCCTATAATACCTTGACTACGCCTAGAGTTCCTATGGTGGGCAGAGGCCTGCCACCAAAACAAGGGACTGCCATTCACACCACCCCCTGCCGCCCTAACCCTAACTACAGATGCATCAAACTATGCATGGGGGGCTCATCTGGCAGGGAAGTGCATTCAGGGCAAATGGAGCCCAAATCAAATGCACCTTCATATCAATCAAAAAGAAATGCTAGCTGTACAGAATGCACTGACAACCTTCAAGGAATACCTTCATCCAGGACAATTACTGATAAAGACGGACAACACCACAGTTATGTGGTACATAAACAAGCAGGGGAGTACACATTCCTACCCCCTCTGCAGACTAGCCATGGCATTGTGAAACACTGCCTTGAGCTACCAAGTACAACTACAAGCTCAATTCCTCCCATGAAAACAGAATGTTCTAGCAGACGAACTAAGCAGAAATCTCACGGACCCTCACAAATGGAAACTGGAACCACGGATTTTCAACGTGTTGACACGCAAATGGGGGAGCCCAGACATAGATCTTTTTGCCTCACCCCAGAATTACCAGTTGGACACATTTTGCACAAGAACTCATCACAAAAAAGCCTGGAAAGTGGATGCTCTGCCCTTCAGCTGGAAAGACCTATCAGTCTATGCCTTTCCCCCTCTGCCTTTGCTCTCCAAAGTTCTACTAAAAGTCAAACAGGACAAACCAAAAATGATTTTGATTGCTCCAGACTGACCTCGCCAACACTGGTACCCACTCCTGCGCAGTGTGTCACACATTTCTCCGTGGCACCTGCCTCAGACACCTTCCTTACTGTCTCAGCAGGAGAACCAAATTCTACACCCTCTGCTCCAAACAGTGAATCTTGCTGCTTGGCTAATCACTTAAATTCCCCCTTAGCATCCCTCAGCAAACCTGTGATGAATGTCATTTTGGAGGCGAGAAGACCTAGTACTAGAAAATCTTATGCTGACAAATGGAAAAAATTATGTGCCTGGAATCGATCTCAAGGGATGAGCACAGCAGTGCCCAATTTACCTCCGATTTTGCAATACTTAACTGAGATGCTTCATAAGGCCCTGTCTTTTTCTTCCATAAAAATCCATGCCTCAGCCATTTCAGCTCATTACATCACAGGACCCCACCCCCCTTCTCTCATCCTCTTCTGAAGGAGCATCTCAGAGTGGCCAAAAACTTGAGACCACCCAGGAGAGCTCCAACCCCAGCCTGGGACCTTAACTTTCTATTGGAGAAACTCACTGTACCTCCTTTTGAGCCAGCTGCTACTGCAGATTTAAAATTTCTCATTCTTGGAAAACAACTTTCCTTTTAGCAATCACTTCAACTAGAAGGGAATCTGAATTACAGGCCCTTATGGCAGTGGAGCCTTTCATCATCTTTCATGCAGACAGGGTGTCCCTCAGACTCAATCCATCCTTCATGCCCAAGGTGGTATCCAGTGTGGCTCTTAATCAGTCCATTCATTTGCCAACCTTCTTTCCCAATCCACAGAATAAAGGGGAACCGGATACTGCATTCCTTAGATGTGCACAGACAACTTAGATTCTACTTGGACAGGACTAAACCTCCAAGGAAATCTGAACAACTGCTGGTGGCATTTGCTGCAGGGGGAGAGGGGAAGGCTATTTCAAAGCAAACCATTTCTCAATGGATAAGCCATTGCATTAATGTCTGCTATAAGCACCATGGAAAACCTATCCCCCAGGGGATCAGACCTCACTCCACCAGGGCTGCATTTACCTCTACAGCCTTTCTCAGAGGCGTCCCTTCTAGGGACATCCTAGAAGCTGCTACCTAGAGTTCTGTACATACTTTCACCAAGCGTTATCATTTGCCAATTTTCTCTAAATTTGCTTTGCCACTGCAGTCTTGCAGGGCCTTATAGCTGGCCCTAATGCTATCTAAATTCCTCCTCCCAACAATAGCTTTTGGGAATCTACCCAAATGTAATGACTGCAACAGTGAAACACTAAGAACATAGTACAGTTGTGTACACTTACCATAAATGTAGATGTTCAAGTGTATTCACTGTTGCAGTCCTGGTTACCCTCCCTCCAGCGCCCTGCCTTCTTTTGGCTATACCTCTACTTTCCTTTACTATGCTTAAAAGCTTTTTTTTGGTGTATTTGCTTTTTGTTGGAGGTATATCTTTGTGCTTTTATATTTAATTGCTTCTCAATAGGGGGGCACCTGACATATGTGGCAAGAAAAACTGATGTAATGGCATCGGCTGCATGTTTTATACCCCTGACGTCATGGAAGAAGGGACATCAACCGACGCAGGACCCAAGACTTTGTTAATCAGGCCGACTGAGGGCTACCTGCAAGCAGATAACCCAAATGTAATGACTGCAACAGTGAATACACTCGAACATCTACATTTATGTTAAGTGTACACAACTGTAATTTCTCTGCACTGCTTTTTGGCTTATCTACTGCACTCATGGTATTCACAAAGTGTCTAGCTCCAGTCATTGCATTTTCTGGGCAAAGAAATATTCAAATATACCCATACCTGGACGATTGTCTAATTCAGGCAGAAAGCCAGGACATACTATTAAATCATCTGGCATTTGTAAAGAAATTGCTAACTTCTCTGGGGTACACCATAAATGAAAAGAAATCACATCTTGTACCCTGCCAACAAATTGTATTCCTGGGAGCAAGCTTGAATACAACTTCCCAGATGGCCTACCTCACGTCAGAGAAACAAGTTCATTTGACAGCCTACTTTAATCTACTGGCCACAGAGACCCAGCTATCTGCAAGGAAAATGCTGCAAACACTGGGGTTCATGGTCTCTTGCATTCTACTAATTCCATATGCAGGACTGCATATGAGGAAACTACAATGGTATCTGAAAAGTCTATGGTGTCAACATTCTCAGCATCTAGAATCAGTGATTCCTATCATACCTTGTCTAAAGATAGAGTTCCTTTGGTGGGCAGAGGCCTGCCACCAAAACAAGGGACTGCCATTCACTCTACCCCCTGCTGCCCAAACCCTAGCAACAGACGCATCAGACTATGCATGGAGGTCTCACTTGGCAGGGCAGTGCATTCAGGGCAAATTAAACCCAAGTCAAATACATCTGCATATCATTCAAAAATAAATGTTAGCTGTACAGAATGCTCTGACAGCCTTCAAGGGAAACATTCTTCCAGGACAATTATTGGTAAAGATGGGACAGCACCACTGTTATGTGGTACATAAACAAGCAGGGGGAACCGTACCATTTCTACAGACTAGCCATGGCTCTGTGGAACACAGCCTTGCGTTACCAAGTGCACCTACAAGCTCAATACTTGCCAGGCAAGCTAAATACACTGGCAGATGACCTACGCAGAAATCTCATAGACCTACACGAGTGGAAACTGGAACCAAAGATATTCAACATTTTGAGAAACAAATGGGGGAGCCCAGAGGTAGACATGTTTGCCTCCCCTCAGAACTACCAATTGGACAAATTCTGCACAAGGACTCCCCACAGACAAGCTTGGAAAGTGGATGCCCTGTCCTTCACCTGGAAAAACCCATCAGTTTATGCCTTTCCCCCTCTGCCTCTCCTCTCCAAAGTGCAACTAAAGATTTAACAGGACAAACCAAGGACAATACTTATTGCACCAGACTGGCCACGCCAGCACTGGTACCCCCTCTTGCGCAGTGTGTCACTTCTGGAACCATGGCACCTGCCTCAGTCCCCTGCCCTGCTGTCCCAGCAGAAGGGCCAGATTCTGCACCAAAACCTTCATTACCCTGAGCCTTGCAGCCTGACTAATTACATGATCTCTCTGTTACCATCCCTCAGTAAGCAAGTGATGGATGTCAATCTGGAGGCAAGGAGGCCTAGTTCTAGAAAATCCTATGCTGAAAAAAATGGAAAAGATTCTGTTCCTGGAGCCAAACACAGGGGATGGACACAACTATGCCCAATTTGCCGCACTTTCTTCAATACTTAACTGAGATGCTTCACAAGGGCCTTTCCTTTTCTTCCATCAAAATTCATGTCTCGGCCTTTTCAGCTCATTATAATACAGAGCCACCCCTCTTCTCTCATTCACTGCTGAAGCATTTCCTCAGAGATGCCAAAAACTTAAGACCAGCCAAGAGAGCCCCTACTACAGTCTGGGACCTTAACTTTGTATTGGAAAAGCTCACTGTACTTTCCTTTGAGCCACCTACAAATGCAGAGTTGAAATTCCTTTCTTGGAAAACAGCTTTCCTTCTAGCCATCACTTCAGCAAGAAGGGTGTCTGAATTAACAAGCCCTCATGGCAGTGGAGTCTTTCGTCATCTTTCATGCAGACAGGGTGTCCCTCAGGATCAATCCCTCCTTTATGCCCAAGGTGGTATCCAGTGTGGCCCTTAATCAGTCCATTCATTTGCCAACCTTCTTTTCTAATCCACAGAACAAAGGGGAACGAATATTGCACTCCTTGGACATGCACAGACAGCTTAGATTTTACTTGGACAGGACTGAGCCTCTCAGTAAATCTGAACAACTGCTGGTTGCATTTGCTGCAGGGGCAGAGGGGAAGGCCATTTCAAAGCAAACCATTTCTAAGTGGATAGGCCATTGCATTAATTTCGGCTATAGCACCATGGAAAACCTACCCCACAGGGGATAATACCACATTCAACCAGGGCTGCATCTACCTCTGCAGCCTTTCTCAGAGGTGTCCCTACCAGGACCATCCTAGAAGTTGCTACCTGGAATTCTGTACATACCTTCACCAAGCATTACCACTTGCCAATTTTTTTCTAAATCCAGGGCTGATTTTGCCACTGCAGTCTTGCAGGGCCTTATAACTTGTCCTAATGCTATCTAATTGCCTCCTCCCTTCCTTAACTTTGGGAATCTACCTAAATGTAATGACTGCAGCAGTGAAACACGAAGAACGTAGTACAGTTGTGTACACTTACGATAAATGTAGATGTTCGAGTGTATTCAATGTTGCAGTCCTGGTTACAGTCACTCCAACCCCCTTACTTCTATTGACTATACCTCTGTTCTTGCTTACTATTCTTAAAGCTTTCTGGTGTATTTGCTTTTAGTTGGAGGCATAACCTTTTATATAATTGCTTCCCATTATGGGGGCACCTGACATCTGGGGCAAGAAAAACTGATGTAATTTTGTCAGCTGCATGCTTTATACCCCTGACTACCTGACATCATGGAAGATGAGATAGCATCCGATGCAGGACCCCAAGACTTAGATAAACAGGCCGACTGAGGGCTACCTGCAAGCAGATAACCCAAATGTAATGACTGCAATAGTGAATACACTCGAACATCTACATTTATGGTAAGTGTACACAACTGTACTATGTCCTTCTCTTCCATGTTGCAGCATTCCTTCCCTCCCTCCTCCCCCCTCATATGCTTGCACTTGCTCTCCTCTGCTTCTGGACAGGCTATGCCCTTCAGGACTGGCTCCATCTGGGGCTTCTAACTATGTTCTGAGGTCTGGTGTGTGCAGATGTCACTTTTATGACCCACGTTCCTGGCTCCATGTCAGACGTCTGATGCACCTAGGACTGAAAATCTTTGGAAACCTGGCTGGACAACCTGAGCAGAAGAAAGGTAAACTCCCTAATAGAATACTGCAACATGGAAGAGTAGGGCATCTATGATTGTGGTAAGATTTTACACGGCTTTCCTTTCCTAAGTCTGTCTTAAGACCCTCAAAACCCTGTCTTGTGAATATCACTAATACCACTATCATAGCTAATTATATTCAATTCATATGAGAAAAACACACTTGCCGCTGTCATATCTAGTCAATCCACCATTTCATAGGTGTTTACTAGGCTAATGACCACAAGGGCCTTTTTAAGCCTAGCCATGCATCCCAAATCTCTGATGAGTTCTGATACCTTTGATAAGTGTAAGCATGGACCTGGGAGATGAACCATTAACAGGTTACCTGTTTGCATCCGAGACATAGGTGCCAAACTAGGGATGAATTTCCAGTTGTCCAAGTTGCACTTGAGGTGGATTAGGGAGGATCTCTGCTTTACATGGATAGGGAGCCTTTTCCATAGACCTGGTAATTTCTGTGATACATACCTACCTCTCCAGCTGGTCCTGTTTATATCACAAGCAAGGTTTAAGTCTTTAGAAGGGTAATTCTGGTATTGTTTTTTTTTTTTTTGTGGATATGCAGAAGGTCCTTCAGGTTGGGCTCTGACAATGCCCTGTATGCCAGGCATAGATCTCCCCTGAAAAGCCTGTAGGAGACAGAATACAGGGATAGGGCCTTGAGGTGGTCTGCATAGGACATATTACTTGCACCTTGAGGAGCCTCTGTGGACGTTCCAGATGTTCTGGACTTCAATATGGGTTTGAGGGCCAATTGAAGTCCAGACTGCTACATAGGTAAACATGCTGTTTTGAACTCTTGTATTAGACTATATATTGTGTAGGAAAATAACATTCTGTTATGAATGTAATGTTGCATTTTTTAGCAGGTTTGTCAGCATTGCTTATACAGGGAGTTTTGCTTTAATACATTTGTCTTTTTCTGTAGTGCACATTAATGAAGTTAGTACAATGTCTTTTTACATTTTTTGTATGTTCTTAAAGATGTTGCACATCGGATATGTATTTATTATGATGTGTTTTTATTTTTATTTTGTGTTGATTTTTGTGTTAATATGTATATGCTTATTGAGTATAACTCTGCTTTTAGGTAGTGTGAGTTTAACTAGCATATAGTTGAATGATGACATGTGAAAAGATTTGGGCGTGTCAATGATTGAGTGGTATTTAAGTAGAGTGCAGTTTAGTTTTTATTAAGACTGAAGAAGTGGTGTTTCAACACCACAAAAGCGCTCACCAATAAATCTACTGTTTTTATATGCAGCCATTGAGTAGTTCTTTGGATGTGTTTGTGGCAAATCTTTTATTTAAACTTCTTAAGTCGTGATATTAATTTATATAACCACTGTATGAAAGAGGGAAATAAGTACGTGGGATCAACAGTTCAGAGTAATGGTGAATGTGGAAGAGAGGTGAAGAAGAGAGTACAGGCAGGGTGGAATGGGTGGAGAAGAGTGTCAGGAGTGATTTGTGACAGACGGGTACCAGTAAGAGTGAAAGGGAAGGTCTACAAGAGGGTAGTGAGACCAGCTATGTTATATGGGTTGGAGACAGTGGCATTGACAAAAAGGCAGGAGTCAGAGCTGGATGTGGCAAAGTTAAAGATGTTAAGATTTGCACTCAGTGTGACTAGGATGGATAGGATTAGGAATCAGTATATTAGAGGGTCAGCTCATGTTGGACAGTTTGTAGACAAAGCAAGAGAGATGAGATTGCATTGGTTTGGACATGTGCTGAGGAGGGATGATGGGTATATTGGGAAAAAGATGCTAAGGATGGAGCTGCCAGGTAAGAGGAAAAGAGGAAGGCCTAAGATAAGGTTTATGGACGTGGTGAGAGAGGACATGCAGGCAGTTGGTGTGACAGAGCAAGATGCAGAGGATAGGAAGAAATGGAAAGAGATGATCCGCTGTGGCGACCCCTAACGGGAAAAGCCGAAAGATGATGATGACTGTACGAAAGAGGGAAGATGAACATAAGTTTTCATTTTGACAGCTGACAGTGCTACATGTTAAAATCATTTGCATGTATAGAAATGTACCTGCTTATAAATTATGTGACATTACTTTTATATTTGTCTGTTACCAAGTCATACTTCTGACAGATGTTACAGTCCCATACTCACTTTATCTAAAAAAATATTTTTGTAAGCCCCCAGCTGTTTCAAGTGTTTTTACAGGTAAAAATTTGAAAGTCAGACTCACTAGCGTGAGCCCTAAAATACGGAAACTAGCTGAAAAAAAGTCTTGCATATATTAGTCTGAGATGTGCATTTCCGAAAACATTCCTGTTGTTCTGAGGTATGGCAATGTTGGTGTTGATATATTTAAGTTTGAGGTGTACAGGGGGCAATCCCCTGCAAAAAAAGAAGTTTAACAGGGAAGAAAGATGTTTGAGATTCACTTTTTTCATGCATTTACAGTTTTTTTAATGAAATTTCTGATTTTGAGTGCCAACATTTCAATGGGAATCTGTTGTTGATGTGCATTTATAATGTGTTCAGCGTAGGACACATTTCTACCATAACTCAGTCATGTGTTCAACAAATGCTGTACAAAATCTGCTTAGTTACCCATCCATATGTCATCCTATTGTGATACGTATTCATTGTAGCCATCTTCCATTGTAATCTACGTGAAAATAATAATTTTTTTCACCATGTCGCAGAATGACAGCTAACAGTTTATAATCTTCATTTTAACCTCTGACAGTGTCCCTTTTTTGAAACAGTTTTTCTTGTTTTCACATGATAAATTTACTCTTTGGTAAATTAGTAATAATTTTTACAGATTCCTATAGCAAACATATTTAATCATGTTATAAGTTTGCAAACTTCGTATTTTTAAAGGCTGCCTTCACTCCTTCGCTCAAATTTTTTAGAAACTTTTTTTTGGTCTCAGCTATTTAAAATTAATTTTTATGCATTGACAGTCAGCTAAATGTTGTATATACTTCCAGTGTGTCTTATATTACTTCCAGAAATTCAGTACAGATGTTGTTTGTCATGTAGTATTATCTACATATTATCTTTTTCAACCGCTGTGTGTCAACCACCACATAAAAGAACATTATCTTCTCTTTCCATTCAGATTGTCTCAAGTAGTAATATTCATTCTCTCTAATCATCATGATGTCCTTCAAGGATGCATCTGCAGTCCTTACAAATGGGTTGTCCTGTCGTCAGGCAGCCCTTCGGTCGGCCGGATTCCAAAGTCTGGGTCTGGCCTCGGCTGGTGTCGCACTTCACCCGACATCATAGCTGCAGTTCTTCGGGTATAAAGGCATCAGCCGACGCCATTTTCCTCAGTCTTTCTTGCCGCGTGGCGCCCGAAGCAGAAGCTGTTCGCAAGTGCCGGTCGGTCAGAACCAGAGATTACTACTACCGAATACTACTTCTACTACCGAAGACTTCTAAAAAGCTAAGTACCCCGTTGGGGACTCTTTCTTGCCTCAGCCGATGTCAGAAAAAGTGAATAACTGTTTAACTTGTGGGAAACAAATACCTCATAAAGATTTCCACTCTTACTGCTTACCTTGTTTAGGCCCAGACCACGACGTAGCAGCTTGTCTAGCCTGTGCTTCTTTTAACCGACGGACGCTTAGACATCGGTCGGAATTTGCTGAGGAGTTTTTCGGCTCAGATTTTGCTTACATTATGCCGTCGGATCCTCCGACTACGCAAATATCTAAAAAGCGCAAGGAAAAGGACCGACACTCGCGGTCAGCGGTTTTGGCCGAAACCGCGGTTAAGCCAACCGCGAGTGTCTCGGTTTCGGCTGAAACCGAGCTCGCGGTTCTTCCTTCAGCCGAAAACTTACCTCCTACCGAGGCCTCATCCAACCTGGTGGAATCGGCTTCTGAAATCCCACCTGCTCTTGCAGGTTCCCAGGAATTATATCTGATACTATACCCTTGGATATTTCAACCCCTGCACGTGGAGCTGCTAGGCCACCTGCAACCATGTCGATTAAGGCCTTTGCCAGGGCTAAAGCAGCTAATTCTACCAAATCTGTGCCTGCTAAGACCCCCTCTCACAGGCCTAGCTCTAGTTCACAAATGCTTAGTCTAGCAGAGGATCTCATTTCTTTGATCCGGGGATCCCAACCTCACTCAGACAGGGCCTCTCACCCACCTCCAGAGAAGAGGCCTAGAGCAGAGCCCCCTGAGCCAGTTTCTACAGATGACTCCTCTGATGATTCAGATAATTCAAACCCTCCAGAGGGCCCTTTCTCCCCTTATGAAGACTCTGATGGTGAAGAGTCCATTCCTTCTGCCTCTCCGCCTGAGTAATTTTCCTTTGGGGAAACCTTGCATGCTATGAGAGAACAATTTCAGTGGCAGGGCCAGGATTTTTCAGACTCTAGAAAAAGGCTTAGAACCTTTCTGCATTTACCACAGCATAGGCCTTTAGCCATCCCTCCAGTTCTCTATGTTGTGAATGATGCATTTAATGATGCTTGTACTGCTCCTGATTCACTACCTCCGGCCCCTGCTAAGCCCGATAGGTACTACAGGGTCCCGGACACACATTATCATTTGTATAAGGCTCCTTTTGCAGATCCCGAAACTATCTCCCAGGGACCTAAGGCTGTAGCAGCTACCTCTGCCAAAAACCCCCTCCCCTCTGAAAGGGAATCCAGGTCCTTAGAGAGATGGGGTAAAAAAGTTTACACTTCTGCTACTCTTTCAGCTAGGGCCTTGAACTGTCAATTCCACATGATCCAGTATCAAGAATTTATGTTAGACCAGTTAACTAAAAAGCTGTCCTCGGATGAACCATTAGACAAAAAATCTATTCAGGAAATGGTACATAACATTCAGCAGGTCAGTAATCATTCCTTAAAATGCGGCTATGATGCACTGGAAGCTTCCTTTAGATCAGCCATGACTGGCACAGTGATCAGAAGACATGCATGGTTAAAAGAGCAGGCCTTATCAGACCATGTCAAATCAAAGCTACTAGATGCTCCCATGGACAAGATGAATTTGTTTGGCTCTCCTGCACAACAGGTGCTGAAGAAGATGGAAGAGAAGGCAAAATCTGTCCAGACAGTGAAAGATTTCTTACAGGTCCAACCTCCAAGGTTTAGCAGGAATTGGCCCTCCAAGAATTGGTCCTTTCCAGACACCTCCAGAGCTCAGAGAGGCAGGAATAGGCGCTCAAGAGGCAGAGGTCAATCCAGAGGTGCCTACAGGGGACGCCAGTGGCAGGCTAACAACCAGCGAGGTACAGCCACAGATACAGCCACCACCACTACTACAGGACAATCACAGTGACTTGGCTCTGGCACCGCCTACCAGGGAACAACTAGAAGCACCCTTAGGCGGGAAGCTAGCCTTATTTTCAGTAAACTGGCGTTACATCACAGGAGACAAGTGGATTTTGCAGACAATAGACCAAGGTTACAGGTTTCACTTCCATACTCTACCAAGGAAGAGAGGAATGCCAAACCTACCTCCAAATCAAAAGACAGAAGCTCTAAAACAAATAACTCACTTACTAAGGATGAGAGCTGTAGAAAAGGTACCATCTATGGAGCAAGGACAGGGATTTTACTCCAGACTCTTCCTGTTACCAAGAAAAGAAAACCAATGGAGACCTATTCTCGACCTGTCCGCTTTAAACACATTCCTCATTGTCACAAAATTCAAAATGCTGACCCTACAGCAGCTTCTTCCCATGTTGGGCAAGGAGTCTTGGCTGGCAACTCTAGATCTCAAGGAGGCATACCTGCATGTCCCCGTACGACCAAATTGCAGAAGATACCTCAGATTTCTTGCAGGATCAGAGCATTATCAATTCTCAGCATTGCCCTTTGGCTTATCTACTGCGCCCAGAGTGTTCACGAAATGCCTGGCATCAGTAATTGCTCATTGCAGGCTTCAGGGAATCCAAATCTACCCTTACCTGGATGACTGCCTGTTACAAGCGGACAACAAAAACAAGCGACTTGAAAAGGGTCATTTATCTACTGCAAGCCCTGGGATACACAGTCAATATAAAAAAGTCAAGGCTGATACCATCCCAAAGGATAACCTTTTTGGGTGCAGAGCTGGACACTTCAAAACAAATGGCATTCCTAACAGTAGAAAAACACGAGAAACTCCCTCTCTACTTCTTGGCATTAACAAAGCAGAACCAGATAACAGCAAGAAAAGTCCTGCAAGCCTTGGGTTTCATGGCATCCTGCATAATATTGGTTCCACATGCCAGACTGCATATGAGAAAGTTACAGTGGTACCTAAGGAATTTATGGTCTCAGCACAAGCACAGCCTAGAAACCCAAATTCCAATAATCCCATGCCTGAAACAAGAATTCCAATGGTGGGCTCAGGCCTGTCAGTCAAACAAAGGACTGCCCTTCCACAGCACTCAACCAAGCCAGACAATCACAACGGACGCCTCAGACCTCGGTTGGGGGGCGCACATGCTGGACAAGTGTATACAAGGCTTATGGACTCAAGACCAGCTGCACCTACACATAAATCAAAAGGAAATGCTGGCAGTAAAACTGGCAATTCAGACATTCAGACCATTTCTTCGACAAGGTCAACTGTTGATAAGGACAGACAACACCACAGTTATGTGGTACATCAACAAACAGGGAGGCACACATTCGTACCCTCTATGCCGGATGGCAATGGACCTCTGGAATGTGGCCCTGAGCTTCAACATTCAGTTGCAAGCAATTTTTGTGCCAGGAAAAGAAAACATTCTAGCAGACATACTAAGCAGAACTACCACGGATGCCCACGAATGGATGCTGCATCCGGACATCTTCAAAACCATTACAAGAAAGTGGGGACTACCAGAAATAGACTTATTTGCATCCCCACGCAATCACCAACTGAAGAAATTCTGCACAAGGACGTACCACCCACTTGCTTGGAAAGTGGACTCCCTATCTTTCAGTTGGAAGAACCTGACAGCATATGCATTCCCACCACTTCCTTTGATGCACAAGGTGCTATTGAAAATCAAAGAGGACCGCCCAAGGATCATCCTGATAGCTCCAGACTGGCCAAGGCAACATTGGTACCCATTACTGAGGAGCATGTCTCGGGAACAAATATGGACTCTACCTCTAGTTCCCTTACTGTTAACACAGAACAACTACAACACCCTGCATCGAAACCTGAAAACACTGCAGCTGACTGCCTGGAACATTGCATAAGACCAAATAACCCAAATTTATCCCAAAGGGTTAAAGACATTATCTTGGAGGCTCGCAGACCCTCAACAAGAAAAAAATATTCAGCAAAATGGAAAAGATATCACATTTGGAGTACTGCAAAGGGAGAAAATTTGTCACTGGTAAACATAGCCAACATCCTGGAATACTTGGCAGAGCTCTTCCACAATGGCCTGTCCTATTCTTCCATTAAGATTCATGCATCAGCTATTTCAGCAGAATACAACTTGGATCCTCCAGTCTTCTCACATCCTCTGCTCAGGCAGTTTCTAAGAGGAATTAAAAATGTAAAACCACCTAGGAAGCCACCATTGCCAGCGTGGGACTTGAACTTTGTGCTAGAAAAGTTGACACCCCTCCTTCGAACCAGCAGCAACAGCAGACTTACAATACTTATCATGGAAAACTGCTTTCCTGCTTGCAATCACTTCAGCAAGAAGGGTATCTGAGCTACAGGCATTAATGGCAGTACAGCCCTTCCTGATCTTCCATCAAGATAGAGTGTCCATGAGAACAAATCCTACTTTTATGCCAAAGGTGGTCTCCAGGGTATCTTTAAATCAAGCTATTCATCTACCTACATTCTTCCCCAACCCACAGAACAGGGGTAAAGACTGTTGCATACCTTGGATGTACATAGACAACTACGCTACTACCTGGACAGGACCAAGGGCAATAGAAAAACTGACCAACTACTGGTAGCATATGCAACAGGAATGGAAGGAAAAGCAATTTCAAAACAGACAATCTCTAAGTGGATAGGAAATTGCATTAGATTTTGTTATTCCTACCATGGGAAGAAAACTCCAGAAAACATCAGGCCTCACTCTACAAGTGCAACAGCCACTACCACAGCTTTTCTACGAGGAGTGGCTACCAAAGACATTTTAGAGGCTGCTACTTGGAGCTCCGTGCATACATTTGCCAAGCATTATCATTTACCTTTATACTCCAGATCCCGAGCAGGTTTTGCCACTGCTGTTTTGCAAGGGATCTTAACTACACCATAATCTTATTTCTCCTCCTCCCCCAGTTTGGCTATGGTATTTTACCCATTTGTAAGGACTGCAGATGCATCCTTGAAGGACATAGTACAGTTTTGTACCTACCATAAATGTAGATGTCCGATAGGCATGCATCTGCAGTCAGGATTACCCACCCTCCTTCCCCTCTGTGGTACTCCTAGGGTATTTGCCCATCTTGTAGCTAGCTGGGGGAATCTATTATGGTGTATTTGTTTGTATATATGTGCATACATGCTTATTTTTTGTTTGCTCTCTACTATTTGGAACCATTTGCATTTATCCAAATTTAGCCTTCCTAGAGGGCTCCTGGCATCTGGGGCAAGAAACACTGAGGAAAATGGCGTCGGCTGATGCCTTTATACCCGAAGAACTGCAGCTATGACGTCGGGTGAAGTGCGACACCAGCCGAGGCCAGACCCAGACTTTGGAATCCGGCCGACCGAAGGGCTGCCTGACGACAGGACAACCCATTTGTAAGGACTGCAGATGCATGCCTATCGGACATCTACATTTATGGTAGGTACAAAACTGTACTTTTCAGCAGCAGAACAGAAAATGTCTCCTCCTTCCACTCTGCTGTTCCTGCTCTTTCCATCATTCTTCCACTTTCTGCTGTCCTCAGGTTTAGAAATATCAGCATTAGTAATATTCTCACAAACCATCATGTGTCAGCAGTAGAACAGAAAAACAGTTTCATCCTTCTGCTCCAATCTTCTTGTTTCTCCCATTCGTCTTTCACTTCTTTTGCCCTCAGATTTAGAAATCCCAGCATATTCTTTAGCAACTTCATCATAAGATACATACAGAGGAAATTGTTTTGCAATGTCCATCATTGTCTCTACATTTGTAAAAGTTAGCTCACTAGTCTTGCTGAGCAAGCACAGATCAACCAGCAACTACAAATTGTCTTTCTTGTTGCTATGAGTGCCATAAAGTTGCTCCTTTTTGTAATGCACGAGCAATTGAATTAAAGAACTCTTGGCTTTTCCATATATTTATTTCTCGTCTGTTTTGGTCAGGTGCAGTCATATTTGTTCAGTCCTTGAGCTTTTGGAAAAAATATTCTACTGTGTCATATTTGTTTTTCCCACAGTACATTAATCCTTGTTTTTCCTGTCATTCCAGCACTTGAGTCAGTCTCATATTTTGTCATGTGAACCTTATTTTCTATCATAAACAACTGGTATTCCACATTTTCCTCCTGGCCCACCATTTCATTTGCGTTTGCACAACTTTACCAACATTTCTATTTAACTGGCAACAGTGTCACCAATGCCTTAGTGTTTAACAGGCAACATTGTGACTCTTGATTATGTAGCAAATCAACATCAACTCCAGTCACTTCACATAACCAGGCACATAAGTCATGTTGTATCTCTTCAGCAGCCATGTAACTGCTTTCAGATTTAGTCAGTTAGCTTCTTTGTATCAGCACCACATCCATTCATTTTGAGTTTCACACCTCACTCTTGTCAGCACTGATCTAGTCCTCCAAACTTGAATTGTTCATCGTACTTTATCTTCTGTCATCACTTGCTAAATTACATCTTCAAATGCTGCTGCCCAAATTCCAGTCTTAAAATGTAACTCAAAAAATAAGATACTGTTCACCTCAACTGTAAAGCAAGTAACCCTTAGAGATAACCTGCTTTTATGAAGCACCTTGAGATTTTATAATTTTAGATCTAATGCTGTCCTTTTCAGTCTTCCTCACAAATGGGTTATGGATCCAATCTTCGGCTCCGACTCGACTGTATTTACAAGACTTGGATTCTGAATATTAAGTTCCTCCTTCTACCCATAATACTCTGTATTCCATCCCCAACTCCTCAGATCTCCTTTGCCACCATCGTATCAAGATGCAGATCCGGTTTCGAGTTGAGTGTGAATTTTTTTTTGCCTTTAATCTTATTGTTAACTTTGGGTTTTTCTTTTTAGATCCTTAAAGTTATCTAGCATAGTTATTGCTTTTTGTCTCTCCTCCTGCTTTGCTTGATATTTTAGAAGTTTGCTGGCATTAGGGTGTGCTCTTCTTCTCTTACTTTCTTTTCTTAATGCCTTTTGGCACAGCTTGTATCTCTGTTTAGTAACCTAAAAAAGTGTTTAATGTGTTTAAACACTCTTAAATACTTTAAACACTTTAAAGTGTTTTGCTGTACTTTAGGTCGAGTGTGTAGCTGTTACGCTTGTCATTCTTAACCTGTTGTGCTTTTGGTACAGTCTTTATTTGTTGTTGTGGTCATGGTAGAAAAACCCTCTGGTTTTGAGAGATGCACTTCTTGTGGGCACAAGATCCCCAATTCCGATGCTCGCAAGAAGTGTGTCTACTGCCTTGGACCTGAGCATCTGAGATCAGCCTGTGACATATGTCCTTCTTTTAACCCCAGGACCATTTGTGATAACAGCAATAAACTAATACTAAAGGGCTTACTCCCATCCTCTTCCCTCTTCTTCACCTGGGGCTCAAACCCCTCTAAATCATGTCATGGCTCCACAGAATCCAAAACAAAGCACTACAGAAGTCGCCGAGGGCTTCATCGAAGCCTCCTCGAAAACTTGCAGTGACTTTGAGGGTCGGATCAGACAGGAGTGATAACCATCACTAGCTCTCCAGTACCTTCCACCTCCTGCTCAAATCCCAGACCTCTGAAATCGATCATGAGAGTTGATGTTAGACTGATGTCCTTCAAGGATGCATCTGCAGTCCTTACAAATGGGTTGTCCTGTCGTCAGGCAGCCCTTCGGTCGGCAGGATTCCAAAGTCTGGGTCTGGCCTCGGCTGGTGTCGCACTTCACCCGACGTCATAGCTGCAGTTATTCGGGTATAAAGGCATCAGCCGACGCCATTTTCCTCAGTCTTTCTTGGTGCGTGGCGCCCGAAGCAGAAGCTGTTCGCAAGTGCCGGTCGGTCAGAACCAGAGATTACTACTACCGAATACTACTTCGAAGACTTCTAAAAAGCTAAGTACCCCGTTGGGGACTCTTTCTTGCCTCAGCCGATGTCAGAAAAAGTGAATAACTGTTTAACTTGTGGGAAACAAATACCTCATAAAGATTTCCACTCTTACTGCTTACCTTGTTTAGGCCCAGACCACGACGTAGCGGCTTGTCTAGCCTGTGGTTCTTTTAACCGACAGACGCTTAGACGTCGGTCGGAATTTGCTGAACAGTTTTTCGGCTCTGATTTTGCTTATATTATGCCGTTGGATCCTCCGACTTCACAAATATCCAAAAAACGCAAGGAAAAGGACCGACACTCGCGGTCTGCGGTTTCGGCCGAAACCGCGGTTAAGCCAGCCGCGAGTGTCTCGGTTTCGGCTGAAACCGAGCAAGCGGTTCTTCCTTCAGCCGAAAACATGCCTTCTACCGAGGCCTCTTCTAACCTGGTGGAATCGGCTTCTGAAATCCAAGCTGCAGTTGCGGTTTCTCAGGAATTATCTGACACTATTCCCTTGGATATTTCCACCCCTGCACGTGGAGCTGCTAGGCCTCCTGCAGCCATGTCCATTAAGGCCTTTGCCAGGGCTAAAGCAGCTAAAGCTACAAAAACTGTGCCTGTTAAGACCCCCTCTCACAGGCCCAGCTCCAGTACCCAAATGCTTTCTCTGGCAGAGGATCTCATTTCTTTAATCCGGGGATCCCAGACTCATCCAGACAGGGCCTCTCATCCACCTCCAGAGAAGAGGCCTAGAGCAGAGCCCCCTGAGCCAGTGTCCACAGATGATTCCTCTGATGATACAGACATTACAGACCCTCCAGAGGCTCCTTATTCCCCTTACGAAGACTCTGATGCTGAAGAGTCCATTCCTTCTGCATCTCCACCTGAGGAATTTTCCTTTGGGGAAACCTTGCATGCTATGAGGGAACAATTTCAGTGGCAGGGCCAAGATTTCCCAGACTCCAGGAAAAGGCTTAGAACCTTTCTGCATTTACCACAACATAGGCCTTTAGCCATACCTCCAGTTCTTTCTGTTGTAGATGATGCATTTAATGATGCTTGTACTGCTCCTGATTCATTACCTCCGGCCCCTGCTAAGCCCGATAGGTTCTACAGGGTCCCGGACACACATCACCATCTATACAAGGCTCCTTTTGCAGATCCCGAGACTATCTCCCAGGGGCCTAAGGCGGTAGCTACTACCTCTGCTAAAAATCCTCTGCCCTCTGAAAGGGAATCCAGGTCCTTAGAGAGATGGGGTAAAAAAGTTTACACTTCTGCTACTCTGTCAGCTAGGGCCTTGAACTGTCAATTTCATATGATCCAATATCAAGAATTTATGCTAGACCAGTTAACTAAAAAACTGTCCTCTGATGAACCTTTTGATAAGAAGTATGTTCAGGAAATGGTACATAACATTCAGCAAGTTAGTAACCATTCTTTAAAATGCAGCTATGATGCACTGGAGGCTTCCTTTAGATCAGCCATGACTGGCACAGTAATCAGAAGGCATGCATGGTTGAAAGAGCAGGCCTTACCGGGCCATGTCAAATCAAAACTATTAGATGCTCCCATGGACAAGGCCAATTTATTTGGTTCTCCTGCACAACAGGTACTGAAGAAGATGGAAGAGGAGGCAAAATCTGTACAAACAGTGAAAGATTTCTTACAGGTCCAGCCTCCAAGGTTTAGCAGGAATTGGCCCTCCAAAAACTGGTCCTTTCCAGACTCCTCTAAAGCACAGAGAGGCAGGAATAGGCGTTCAAGAGGCAGAAACCAATCCAGGGGTGCCTACAGGGGACGCCACTGGCAGGGTAACAACCAGCGAGGCACAGACCACCACCACTGCAACAGGACAATCACAGTGACTTGGCTCTGGCACCGCCTACCAGGGAACAACTAGAAGCACCCTTAGGCGGAAAACTAGCTTTATTTTCAAAAAACTGGCATTACATCACAAGGGACAAGTGGATTTTGCAAACTATACACCAAGGTTACAGGTTTCATTTCCATACTCTACCAGGAAAGAGAGGAATGCCAAACCTACCTCCGAATCAAAAGGCAGAAGCTCTAAAACAAGTAAACCAATTATTAAAGATGAGAGCTGTGGAAAAGGTACCATCTATGGAACAAGGAAAGGGATTTTACTCCAGACTCTTCCTGGTACCAAGAAAGGAGAGCAAATGGAGGCCTATTCTCGACCTGTCCGCATTAAGCACATTCCTCATTGTTCCAAAATTCAAAATGCTGACTCTACAGCAGCTTCTTCCCATGCTGGGCAAGGAGTCTTGGCTGGTAGCTCTAGATCTCAAGGAGGCATACCTGCACGTCCCCATACGACCAATTTGCAGAAGATACCACAGATTTCTTGCAGGATCAGAGCATTATCAATTCTCAGCATTGCCCTTTGGCTTATCTACTGCGCCCAGAGTGTTCACGAAATGCCTGGCATCAGTAATTGCGCATTGCAGGCTTCAGGGAATCCAAATTTACCCCTACCTGGACGACTGCCTGATACAAGCGGACAACAAAAACAAGCTCACAGTAGACTTACAAAGAGTCATTTACCTGCTACAAGGCCTGGGATATACAGTCAATATAAAAAAGTCAAGGCTGATACCATCCCAAAGAATAACCTTTTGGGTGCAGATCTGGACACATCAAAACAAATGGCATTCCTAACTGCAGAAAAGCAAGAGCAACTACCTCTCTACTTCTTGGCATTAACAAAGCAGAACCATCTAACAGCAAGAAAAGTACTGCAAGCCCTGGGCTTCATGGCATCCTGCATAATACTGGTCCCTCATGCCAGACTACATATGAGAAAGCTACAGTGGTACCTAAAGAATTTATGGTCTCAACACAAGCACAGCCTAGAAACCAAAATTCCAATAATACCATGCCTGAAGCAAGAGTTCCTATGGTGGGCGCAGGCCTGTCAATCAAACACAGGATTGCCCTTCTACAGCATTCAACCAAGCCAAACCATCACAACGGACGCCTCAGACCTCGGTTGGGGGGCCCACATGCTGGACAAGTGCATACAAGGCTTATGGACTCAAGACCAGCTGCACCTGCACATAAATCTAAAGGAAATGCTGGCAGTAAAAATGGCAATCCAGACATTCAGACCATTTCTCCGAGAAGGTCAATTGATGATAAGGACAGACAACACCACAGTTATGTGGTACATCAACAAACAGGGAGGCACACATTCATACCCTCTATGCCGGATGGCACTGGATCTATGGAATGTGGCTCTGAGCTACAACATTCAGTTACAAGCAATTTATGTACCGGGAAAAGAAAACATTCTAGCAGACATACTAAGCAGGACTTCCACAGATGCCCACGAATGGATGCTGCATCCGGACATCTTCAAAGCCATTACAAAGAAATGGGGACTGCCAGAAATAGACTTATTTGCATCCCCACGCAATCACCAGCTAAAGAAATTCTGCACAAGGACGTACCACCCACATGCTTGGAAGGTGGACTCCCTATCTTTCAGTTGGAAAAACATGACAGCATATGCATTCCCACCACTTCATTTGATGCACAAAGTGCTATTGAAAATCAAAGAGGACTGTCCAAGGATCATTCTGATAGCTCCGGACTGGCCAAGGCAACATTGGTACCCATTACTAAGGAGCATGTCTTGGGAACAAATATGGGCACTACCCCTAGTTCCACTGCTGTTAACACAGAACAACTACAACATCCTGCATCCAAACCTGAAAACTCTGCAGCTGACTGCCTGGAACATTACATAAGATCAATTAACCCAAATTTATCCCAAAGGGTTAAAGACATTATCCTTGAGGCTCGCAGACCCTCAACAAGAAAAAATTGTGCAGCAAAATGGAAAAGATATCTCATTTGGAGTACTGCAAAGGGAGAAGATGTGTCACTGGTAAACATAGCCAACATCCTGGAATACTTGGCAGAGCTCTTCCACACAGGCCTGTCCTATTCTTCCATCAAGATACATGCATCAGCTATTTCGGCAGAATACAGAGTGGATCCTCCTGTCTTCTCACATCCTCTGCTCAGGCAGTTTCTGAGAGGAATTAAAAATGTAAAACCTCCTAGGAAACCACCATTGTCAGCATGGGACTTGAACTTTGTACTAGAAAAATTGACACTTCCTCCTTTCGAACCAGCAGCAACAGCAGACTTACAATACTTATCATGGAAAACTGCTTTCCTGCTGGCAATCTCTTCAGCAAGAAGGGTATCTGAACTACAGGCATTAATGGCAGTGCAACCCTTCCTGATCTTCCATCAAGATAGAGTGTCCATGAGAACAAATCCTACATTTATGTCTAAGGTGGTATCCAGAGTGTCTTTAAATCAGGCTATCCACCTACCTACATTCTTCCCCAACCCACAGAACAGGGGAGAAAGACTGTTGCATACCTTGGATGTACATAGACAGTTACGCTACTACCTGGACAGGACCAAGGGCAATAGAACAACTGACCAGCTACTGGTAGCATATGCAACAGGAAGGGAAGGAAAAGCAATTTCAAAACAGACAGTCTCCAAGTGGATAGGAAATTGCATTAGATTTTGTTACTCCTATCATGGAAAGAAAACTCCAGAGAACATCAGGCCTCACTCTACAAGGGCTACAGCCACTGCCACAGCTTTCTTACGAGGAGTGGCTACCAAAGACATTATAGAGGCTGCTACTTGGACCTCCGTGCATACATTTGCCAAGCATTATAATTTACCTTTATACTCTAGATCCCGAGCAGGTTTTGCCACTGCTGTTTTGCAGGGGATCCTAACTACACCATAATCTCTTCTTTCCTCCTCCCCTAGTTTGGCTATGGTATTCTACCCATTTGTAAGGACTGCAGATGCATCCTTGAAGGACATAGTACAGTTTTATACCTACCATAAATGTAGATGTCCGATAGGAATGCATCTGCAGTCAGGATTACCCACCCGCCTTCCCCTCTGTGGTACTCCTAGGGTATTTGCCCAACTTATAGCTAGCTGGGGGGGATCTATTATGGTGTATTTGTTTGTATATATGTACATACATGCTTATTTTTGTGTTTGCTCTCTATTATTTGGAAACATTGGCATTTATCCAAATTTAGCCTTCCAAGAGGGCACCTGGCATCTGGGGCAAGAAACACTGAGGAAAATGGCGTCGGCTGATGCCTTTATACCCGAATAACTGCAGCTATGACGTCGGGTGAAGTGCGACACCAGCCGAGGCCAGACACAGACTTTGGAATCCGGCCGACCGAAGGGCTGCCTGACGACAGGACAACCCATTTGTAAGGACTGCAGATGCATTCCTATCGGACATCTACATTTATGGTAGGTACAAAACTGTACTTTTCTCCAACTTTGCCCTCAAAGTTGTGTAAAACTCCTAGGAAGCATTTCAGGCCGGCATCTGTGGCATAATCCAGATCCTCTAGGAGCTTGACTGAGGCAGTTATAGACAGGATGATAAGGAGATTTCTTAAGGCTCATATCCAGATGGGGGTCCTGCCAACTCCATCCCCTCTCGGATCCATGAGTGCCCCTGACCAAATCAGTATTGTCTCCTTCTCTGATCAGACATGTGGTTTCAGAGTCTTAGGATCCAAGATCAAAGAGAAGGTCAGCATCGGAAATGAGGAAGCTCCCTTCCTCAACTCCAGTGATTTCCCTGACTGGCTCTGTCTGATGTTAGATCATGGCAAGTATCTGATCCAAGAGTTTGACACCTGGTATGAGGGGTTGGGTTCGGCTCCTACTTTGTCAAATCCAACCCTTCCCCTTGGTGCCTCAGCTCTTGATAGCTTACATCCAGTTCTCTGTGGGGGGCTCGGATCCAGGGTTGGCCCTGACCTCTCATCCTTGGCTCCAAAGAAAGGGGGAGAGGTGTCCCTGGGTCAGTTAGCTTTCCAGGTAGTAGAAAAGACCTCTCTATATAGGGAGTCATCCTCTCATATCTCTAGTCCTACCTCTCACCCTGCATCAGGATCAAGCTTTGAGCCCTTCATTTCTGCACCTCAGGGTCAGCCAGCGCCGGGAGGCCTCCACACTCCCAGTGGGATTCCCCCCTTCTTGCGACAGATCTCCCGAACACCCCCACGGAAGAGGTACCATGGAAGAAAATGTGCAAGAGGAGGCACATAGACCCCCCCCCCCCATGGAGTCCTCCATGGAAGACACCAACTTTGACTCAGAAGGATCCCTCGATCACCACCTGATGATATCTGCTTTGGAGACATTCTGATAATCCTTAAAATGAAGGGTGGCTGGTCTTCCCAAGCTCCTTCTGAGGAGTCACTGTTCTTGGAGGCTTTCAGGGCTGGCCCATCTTTGTCTTAGGTGACCCCCCCCCCACAGTGGATGAACTTATTGATTTAGTTTCCCACCAGGCTTGGAAGGAACGAGACTCTGTTGAACCTATCCCCAAATGCCCAGATAAGTTTTTAGTCCCTCCATCAGACAGACCCCACTCAAGTAAGGGGGGTCCCTGTTGATGCCATTGTTGTGACGGCAGCCACTAACAAGGAGCTAGCTGAGCAGAGCTTCTCTGTCCATCCACCGAGCAGGGAGTCCAGAGCGATGGACAGATTTGGAAAGCGCATCAATGCCTCAGCCATGTTCACACTGAGGTCATTAAATTACCTGGCACTTTACTTGCTTACAGAGAGATTTGATCAAGGAGCTTTCAAACTCTCTTACTGAGTCCGTGTCTGTGGAGGATCTCAAGAAGTTTTCTCCTCAGTTGACTACTCTTTCATCTGTTTCCAATTCATTTATGAGGCTGATCTCCCACACAGTGGAGGGCATAGTTCAGGCATTGCCGTTAGGAGATATGCCTGGGCGAGGCTATGTGATTTTGAGAAACCTTTCAAGGTGTCTTTTTTGTTAATTCCCCCTTTGATGGCTCCTCCTTGTTTGGGCCATCAGTGAAAGATACACTTACCTGCAGCGAGCAGGAAGGAAAGACTCTGTCTGCCATTGGAGTCACTACTCCTCAGTGCTCTTTTTCTAGGATTCAGCGATGTGGTTAGATAAATGTGGTTCTGGAAAACAAATCTTAAAAACAATGCATGGGTGCAAAGTATAATATCCAGAGGTTACTACATTCTTTTCCCTTCCACTTCCTGTCACAAGTAAGAAACTCCCTGACATTCCACCCAGTCAGAAGGAATACGCAGCTCAAGAGGTTCGAAAGCTGCTACAAAAAACTCATTCAAGAGGTCTCACCCAAACAAGTAGGATCCAGAATTTACTCCCACTTCTTTTTAGTGCCAGAGAAAACAGGGGACCTGAGACCAGTTCTAGATCTAGAGAGTCTGAATCAGTATATAAAGATATCAAAGATCCGAATGGTTATAGTTCAGTCCATTCTGCGTCTTTTGCACCAGGACGATTGGATGCACTCTATAGATCTCCAGGATGCATACTATCCTATCAGAATAAATAGGTGCTCTAGGAAACACCTGTGCTTCGGCTGGGAGTTGATCACTTTCAATTCAGAGCACTGCTCTTTGGACTCACCACAGCCCCCTGGGTGTTCACCAAATGCATGGCGGTCGTGTCAGGTCACCTGAGGCTCAAAGGATGCCAGGTTTTTCCCTGTCTTGACGATTGGCTGCTCACTGCCCCAATTAGGCATCAACTTCTACAAGCCATGGATTGCTTGCTTCAGATTTCCAATTCCCTAGGCATTATGATAAATTTTGCCAAATGGAAGCTTACTCCTGTACAGACTCTGGAATTTATAGAAACTCAACTGAATACCATGACTCAAGTGGCTTCATTACCTCTTCATCGCATCACATCCTTCAGAAGTCAGGTGTGGAACTTAACTGTCTTGTAAATCCCCTCCAGCAAAACTAGTGTTGCAAGCTCGGGGGTCAATGTCAGCTGCCATTATTCTAGTTCCTCTAGCAAGTTTCTTCATGCAAATCCTGCAATGGACTTTGGCAGTGCAATGGTCTATTCTTTACCAGCTTCTTTCTGTGCCCATAAAACTCACTCCAATTTGCAAACGTCATATCCGCTGGTGGATCCAGTCAGACAACCTGTTTTTGGGCAGGCTGTTCTCTTTCTCCCCAGTCGCCACAGTGACCACAGACGCTTCCCAATTACGGTGGGAGGGGGATTTCAAGGAAAAGATGGTCCAAGACACGTGGACCCCTCAAAGACCAAATTGCATATCAATATCCTAGAGATAAGAGCAGACCTTCTAATGTTGCAAGCCTTTCAGGGCATTCTCCCCTTAAACTATTGCAATACACAGAGAAAACTTGTCAGGTACATCAACAAACAAAGAGGAACTGTTCTTGCCCATTGTGCAGAGAGGCCAGAAGGGTCTGGGAATGGGAGATCTCTTCAGACCACTTTCTAATTGCAACACACATACTGGGGAAAACCAAAACGCTGATTACTCATGAGTTGTCCCTCAATGAAACAGTCACAAACATGATTTTCAGCTGCTGGGGTCAGCCTTGCTGCGACCTATTTGTCTCTGCCATCAGCAACAGGTGCAGCAAGTACTTCACTCTGGTCCCCCTCCGGGGTAGTCAGTGAGGGATGCTCTGATTTATGATTGGCCCCCTGGTCTCCGCTATGTCTAACCCCCCTTCCACTGATCCCGTATTTCCTACAGAAAGCAAACTGGTATAGTTCCCCTTCTTCTGGTGTCACTTGAAACATCTTCCATGGATACTGGAGCCTACTCTGGATGTCTTATGTTGCCCATCAGAAATTCAGCATCCCAGTCTCCACACCCTCAAGCTGACCGCATGGTTCTCCACTTCATGTAAGATGGTCCAGGCTCACTTCCCCAGTTCGTGACATTATCTTGGCCTCCATGAAGGCCTCCGCAAAGAGAGTCTGCAGAAGCAAATGGAAAAGATTCTGTATATGGGCTTCCAAAGAAAATATGGACCCTTTCTCAGCTCCTACTTTGGCCATCCTTCTTTTCCTCACTACTCTTTTAAAGAAGAGACTAATTTTTCTACTACTAAACTTCAGTTAGCAGCGATATATAACTTGCACGCTGGAAACAAATCCTTTTTCTCTGGCAACTTCCAGATTATATAAAGCTTTTATGAAGGGAATTTTTCTCCTTAGACCTCCAATAAAGGATCATTCTCCTCCTTGGGATCTCACGGTGGTCCTCCAGGGGTTGACTCAGAAACTCTTAGAATCTACAAACAAAGGCAATATGAAGTTTCTTGGAAAACAATTTTTTTGGTTGCTATCACGTCAGCAAAAAGAGTTTCTGAGCTCCAGGCTTTATCGGCTAAGCTGCCTTGCATTATTTTCCATAAAGATAGAATGTCTGTACGAACCAGCCTTTCCTTTCTAGCTTAAATGGCCACTGACATTAGCATTAATTGGTCCATACAATTGCCAGTTTTCTTTCCAAACTATTCTTTACTAATATGGGCGAATATATGCTGCATCATCTTGATGTTCATAGACAACCATGTTTTTATCTTCCACAGAACAAAACAGTACAGGAAGGCTGATTAGCTGTTTGTATCCTTTTCCTCTAACCGCTTAGGTTGAGCAGTTTACAAAATTACTCTGGCTAAATGGATTACTGATTTGTATTTTGCTGATTTATTCTCAAAAAGGAATTGCCTTGTCCTCCTAGAGTTCATTCCACTTGATCTATGGCTACTTCCTCTGGCTTCTATTCAAAAACTTCCATTGACAATATCTGTGCTACAGCCAGTTGGTTAAAGACTCTCACACCTTTGTTACACATTACAAATTGGACAGCGCTTCCTTTGGTTTGACAGTCCTTCCTTAATAGCCTCCCGAGAGTTACCTAGCTGGGGACTCTGATCCTGTCTTGAGGAGGAATGAAAAGGACAGCATCAGATTTAGAAATTATGTACTTACCATAACTTGGCGTCTGTGTTGTCCATTTTCATTCTTCCTCACCTTCCCTCCCAGCCTTCTCCAAGCCTTGTCACTCCTAGAAGGATCTTTGGATGATAACGGAACCTTTGTGTTCTAGGTTTGAGCCTTGATCTTTTCTTGTGTCTGTTCTGTCTCTGTAACACAGTTGGCAGTAAAGCAGCAAACTCAGTCTGAGGAGTTGGGGATGGAATAGAGCATTATGGGTAGAGGGAAGAGCTCAAGATTTGGATCCCAAGTCTTGTAAATGTGGCCAAGTTGGGTCCAATGATCAGATCTGTAAGCCATTCATGAGGAAGAATGAAAATGGAAAACACAGATGCCAAGTTAAGGTAAGTGCATAACTTCTAATTTCACTGGCAAGTACTAGTCTAGCTGTTCTTATGGGCCATTTTAAGCCTAGCCAGTTTCCCTTTTGGTGCTTGAATTAACCTGTCCCATGTGGTGATACTCGTTTTACCCATCCATTGGTCAATAATTATATATTACCCCTAGTGAGAATAACAGAGATCATACCATATATAATTAGAGGAGATTCATACAGCCCTTTTGCTAAGGGCAGTACGACTAGTCATAGTAGTTGTTCTTTAACCTAAAATTATACTGAATCAATGTGTATAATGCAAGGTTTATTCTGTATATGTAGGTTTCAAAGCCAGACTGTTTTTGACTTTGCTCATGTTTTGTGTGCCTTAAGGCATTTATAAACTCCTGTTTCCCCAGCTGTCTCACTTAGAAAAGCAGAAAATAGCACATAACATTGCTTTGTATATAGTGGGGCTTGTACTAGTCCTTAATCTGTGCACTTGATGGTGCAAGATAATTTGCTGGTGAGCACCATGTTTCGCATAGTGTGTTAGCCCAGTTTTCTTCCTCCTCTTATCGGAACTGTTGTAGTACCTTGTGCACTTGTATGTTCCTGAAGAGTGAGAGAAATTGCATTTATGAGTACTTCTGATGACATTACTGCATTTTGAATTCTGAGAAAAAATATCTGGTGACAAAGTTAGGAAGCTTCTTTTACCAAATTAAAGTGCCATAGCTATTTATTTTTAGAAGTTTCTTCCCAAAGGTTCAAGAAAGTAATGCTGCATTTCGTTTGGTATTGGTGATATGTAGCATACGTCTTTGTATGCATGGCCCACCCAGCATGTTTTTCAGATAAATTGCAAGTGCAGGGTATTTTATTTGGCTAGCAAGATTTAGGCACAAAAAATAGCTGTCCAGAAAAAAAAAAAAAACAGCTGTTAAGAGCATAAGTGCATTCTGGCTTACTTTTCACTTCTCTGTCATCAGTGAATTCATTAAGTTATGTTTATTATTATTAATTTCCTTATTTTCTTTTTCTTATCTTCAAACAGGAAGCAGAATGTAAAAAGGAAATGTTGGATGTTAAGTTTGTAGCTGATACAAAGATAGCAAACTCCAAGCGAGAATTTGAAATGCAAAAGGCATCCTTCACCCAGGAAGTAAATACTAAGGTAGGGGTTGAGTATTATGGTTGCCTATGCACAGCCTTGACAGATTTTATGTTTAGAGTAAGATGTAAAAATCCAAGACTGTGATGCTGTAGTCTAACGCCTAAGAAACTGATTAGCTGACTTTTTAAATCACCATTTTCTTGATAAGTCAACCAGATTGAGAAATATTTTAAGGAAAAGTAATGCAGATTAGTGCCTTCTGAAACAGACCATTGTTTTATAACATTGCAACTGACCATTTGATTGGTAGTTTCTTCAAATTTTATTGCTGTTGGCATCATTTTAGTGTAGTTAGTGTTAACGCTGATTCATTCTTATTCCCTCCATTACTTTTTTTATGCTTTGTACTGTATAGCTGCAGTGAAGACATAGGATAAGTGGTCCAAATGGAAATGATAGTGTGTTTGTCAGTGTCCGATGTTCTTCGTGTTTCACTGTTGCAGTCTTCACTTGTGGGTTATCCCTGCTCGGTAGTCCTCGGTCGGCCCGAATACCAGAGTAAAGCTTTTCCCCTGCTCTCACCTATGAACTGATGTCAGGTCATCAGTGGTATAAAGGAGAGCAGCCTGTGCCATAACATCAGTCTTTTTGGCCGTGGAGCCCGAAGCAAAAGCAGTTTGCGTGTGTGCCGGTCAATCATTGCCACAGTAGAAGTTGCCCTCGAAAATGACTAAAGCTAAGTAGCTCGTTGGGGACCTTTTTCTTGCACTAACCAATGTTCGAAAAAGTCGGTAATTGTCTCCACTGTGGAAAACAACTACCACACTGAGATTTCCATACCTTGTGCGTTACTTGTCTAAGCCCAGACCATGACATCCCCCCGTTGTCAGTTCTGCACACTTTTCAGTTCTAGGACTATTAGCCGTAGAGCTGAATTTGTAGCCAGGCATTTCTGTAGTAGTTCCTTGCATTATGAAATGGCATCCGTCGGTCAGCAGTTTGTGGATATTCCCAAAAAACAGAAAGATAAAGAAAGGGACAGACCACACAAACTTAAGCCTTCTGACGACCCATCCCAAAAGCAAGTAGTCAGTTCTCAGGAATTCATTGAGGAGCATTTGCAGCCCCTGATGTCCAACTCGTTTCCTTTGCAGGCCTCTACTGAGACCCTTTCAGAGTCTGGTATGCCGCTGGGGAATGCTTCATCATCTGAGCCCTCAGTTGTCTCCGCTTCAGTTGGGTCCGGAGCCGCTACACAGGCACCGGCTTCCAAGGAGGCTCTTCGCACAACCAATTCATGGCAAAAAACAACATTTTTGCCTCCGACTACCGCATCCCAACAAAAAATGGATTTATTAAGGTCTAAAAGCAAGATTACCCCTAAGAAGCCAGTCTCTGGTCGCCATCTTACTTCTCCTCCACCGCATCAGATGCAGTTTGTGAAAATGGTGGAGGACCTCATCACTTTCATCAGGTGTAGCCATACCACTCATTCTAAAAGAAAAAGGGATACTTCCCCTGAAGTTCACACAGAACCGGATTCTGAAATTTCAAACTACCTTGATTCAGATGAAGAACAGCAGCCCCTCACCTCCTTTGAGGATTCTGATGCAGAGGAATCCATCCCCCCCCCCCAAGGATCTTTTGGGGAAATCCTACACACACTCAGAGAGCATTTCCACTGGGAAGCCCAATATTATCCTCAGTCTAAGAAAAGACTATAAAAGAATTTCTAGACCTTCCTCAGCACAGACCCTTGGCCATCCCTCCTATTCTGGACGTGATGAATGATGTTTTCAATTAATCTAGCCTTACCTCTGATGCCCTACCCCCTGCTAATAGAAAACCTGACTGGTGCTACAGGGTGCCGGATTCACATAAATTTTTGTTTAAAAACTCTGCAGCAGATCCAGAGGTCATCACACAGGGGCCCAAAGGGGCCCAAGGCTAGCTCATCTAAAAACCCAATTCCTTCTGACAAGGATTCAAGAGCTCTAGACAGATGGGGTAAGAAAGTGTACACCTCCTCAACTTTAGCTATTAGAGCTCTTAACTGCCAGCTCCATATGCTAAAATATCAGCAGCACACCTTGGAACTTATGAAACAAAAAATTTCTTCTTTACCTGACACTAATACTTCCAAGGAGTTAGCAGATCTTCTGCACTCTACTTCCCAAGTAGCTAAACACTTCATGCACTGCGGATTCGATGCCCTAGAAGCCTCAAGTAGGGCCACTGTGACAGGTTCAGTCATTAGGAGGCACGCATGGCTAAAAGACCAGCCACTGCCTGATCATGTAAAATCTAGACTACTTGATGCCCCCTTGGATAAAGGCCACTTGTTTGGATCAAAAGCAGAGGAGGTCATCAAAAAGATGGAGGATAAAGCTAAATCTGTCAAACAATAAAAGACTTCCTCCAAGTTCAACCTCCCAGATTCAGCAGAAACTTTCCCTCTAAGCACTCGTCTTTCCCAGCCCCCAGTAGACAGGCTCAAGGGAGGCCTTGCAGGGACAGACCAGTTAGACCACAAAACCAAGGCCAGCGAAAAACTAAGCAGTGGCCCTCCACCACTCCCACAGCAGGAAGTCCTAAGTCCACTCACTACTCTTAAGAACGTGCAATGACTCGTACTCCACCTCCCTTCAAAGGTTAGGAGAAAGGCTATCCCTTTACAAACAAAATTGGCTGTCTGTAATAAAGGACCAATGGGTTTTACAAATCATTTTTCCAAGGCTACAAATTTACCTTCCAACAAGTCCCAACCTTGTCAGGTTACCCAAATTTACCTCTAAATCAGTGGGCAGAAGCATTAAAACAAGTGCACATACTCCATGCCCAAGGGGCAGTGGAGCCTGTACCACAGGAGCAAGCAGGAAAATGATTTTACTCCAGACTGTTCCTAGTGCCAAGGAAAGAAGGCACTTGGTGACCCATCCTTGACCTGTCCACCCTAAACACCTTCCTAGAGGTCCCAAAATTCAAAATGCTAACTCTTCAAAAACTTTTACTAATCCTGGGCAAAAATGTATGGCTAACCACTCTAGACCTGAAGGATGCCAATCTTCATATACCCATAAGGGAGTCTTGCAGAAAACACCTACGCTTCAGAACAGGTTCACAACACACTCAATTCTCTATGTTACCCTTTGGCTTATCTACAGCTCCCATGGTCTTCACAAAATGCCTGTCCCCAGTGGTTGCCTTCTGCAGACAGCAAAACATCTAGATTTACCCTTATCTGGACGACTGCCTAATACAAGCAGACAACAAAAAGAAGTTACTACAAGAACTGCTCTTTATACAAACAACCTTAAGGTTCACTCTCAACGGGAAAAAAAATCAAACCTAAGCCCCTCCAGTCAGATCACCTTCTTGGGCGCACTCCTAGACACAGCCTCCAAGACAGCCTTTCTCTCACCAGAAAAACAAAGCTTTCTGCCAAATTACTTTTCCCAGTTAGCTCTCAGAGAAAACCTCACTGCAAGGAAAATTCTGCAAGCACTGGGATACATGTCATCCTGCATTCTAATGATCCCCCTGGTCAGGCTGCACATGAGAAAAACTCCAGTGGTACCTAAAGAACCTTTGCTGCCAACACTCTCAATCTATGGAGACCACTCTCCCCCTCATTCCATGCATAAGGAATGAGTTTCTTTGGTGGGCAGAGGCCTGCACTCAGAACAAGAGCATTCCCTTAACCTACCTTCCACAAGGCCAGACTCAGCACAGATGCCTCAGACTTAGCGTGGGGTGCTCATTTAGACACCCAGTGCACCCAAGGCTCTTGGGACCTCGGGCACCTTCATTGGCACATCAACCTAAAAGAGATTATGGCAGTTCACAAGGCTATCACATCCTTCCAAGACCACCTAAAACCAGGGGTTCTCCTCATAAAAACAGACAATACCACAGTCATGTGGTACATCAGCAAGTGGGGGGGGGCACACTCCTACCCTCTCTGCTGACTAGCCATGATCTTCTGGCAGACAGCCTCATCCATGGGCCTACACCTGATAGCCCAGTACATTCCAGGAGTAAACAACACCCTAGCAGACCATCTAAGCAGAGACTACTTAGACCCTCACGAGTGGAAACTCCAGAAGGGGACATTCCTCCAAATCGCTCAGGCATGGGGAACACCAGAGGTGGACCTCTTCACCTCCCAACACAACAATCAGCTGCAAAAATTCTGCACAAGAGAGTTCCACCCCCTAGCTTGGAAAGTGGGGATGCTCTTTCATTCCAATGGACCAGTCTCTTCATTTATGCTTTCCCCCTTGCCCTCACCCCCAAGAGTACTGCTCAAAATAAGGCAGGAAGGACCAACAGCCATCCTTATAGCACCAGAGTGGCCCAGGCAGCATTGGTACCCCCTGCTTCTCAGCCTGACCAAGGAGCCTTACAAATCCCTGCTGTTAACTGCAGACCTCCTGGCCAAGCCAGAGGGGAGATTCTACACCCAAGCCTGCACACACTCAAACTTTCTGCATGGTTTATCCTCCAGGGACCAGGGATAACCCACAGTTGAGCATTCAGGTCTTAGACATTATTAAGGAAGCCAGAAGGCCCAGCACCAGGAAATCTTACTCAGACAAATGGAAAAGATTCAACTCCTGGTGCCTCTGTAAAGGTCACAACAGCTCCCATTCATCCCTTCCACTTATTCTGGACTACCTAGCGGGGCTACTTAACGAGGGCCTCTCCTTTTCCACCATTAAAATCCACGCCTCAGCCATTTCAGCACACTTTCATGTTGAACAGCCTGTCTTCTCTCACCCTTTGATTACTTTCTCAGAGGTGTATCTAACATTAGGCCCCCTAGAAGGGCGCCCACTCCAGCCTGGGGCCTGAACTATGTCTTAGAAAAACTGGCATTGCCTCCCTTTGAACCAGCTCCTTCAGCAGACCTAAAACACCTTTCCTGGAAGACCGCCTTCCTCTTGGTTATTACTTCAGCTAGGAGGGCGTCAGAACTTCAAGCACTCATGGCCACTGAACTCTTCATTATCTTCCATGCAGACAGGGTGTGTCTCAGGATTAATCCCTCATTCATGCCAAAGGTAGTATCAGATGTGACCCTAAACCAGTCTATTCATCTCCCCACTTTTTTTTCCAAACCCTCAGAATAAAGGGGAGAGAATTCTGCACACATTGGATGTGCACAGACAGTTAAGATACTACCTGGGCAGAACAAACTCCATTAGGAAGACATGTCAGCTATTGGTTGCCTTCGCCTCAGAAAAGAGGGGAAGCCTATCTCCAAGCAGACCCTTTCTAAGTTGATATCTCACTGCGTACAATTCTGCTACACTTCATGGAAAAGCTCCTCCTAAATCTATCAGAACACATTCTACTAGGGCAGCCTCTACTTTCACTGCCTTCCTTAGAGGAGCACCCACCAGGGACATTCTGGAAGCTGCCACATCTTCACCAAACACTACCACCTGCCTCTATTCTCCAAGGCTCGGGCAGGCTTTGCCTCTGCAGTCCTGTAAGGCATGCTAGCTCAATCCTAGAAATGCAAAAACATGCACCAAAACCAAAAAATCGTGTGTTTTGGATTACTGCTCTGAGCTGGTTATTGCTCACTACAACTTTTGAGTACAGCAAAACTTTTAGCCCTAATTTCGCACTACCGCTGGGTTTTGGTGCATGTTTTTGCATTATTAGTTATGTTTGCACCTTCCATCTTCCTGTTACCAGTTTCAATCCTAGAAATGTCATACTTCCATCTTCCCCTTCCTCAGCTTTGGGAATCCTCCCACAAGTGATGACTGCAACAGTTAAACACGAAGAACATAGTACAGTTGTGTACACTTACCATAAATGTAGATGTTAGAGTGTATTCACTGTTGCAGTCCTATTTTCCCTCCCACCTTCCCCCTTAATCTTATCCTTTTTGGAGATTAACTGTCATTCTTGTGTCCTTGGGCCTCCACAGCCTCTTTAAACATTTCCTTCAAGGGGCTCATACAGGTTAGGGCAAGAAAAACAGATGTAATGGTGCTGGCTGCTCTCCTTTATACCACTGACGACCTGACGTCAGCCCACAGGCAACAGCAGTCGGTGGAGGGCAAAAGCTTTACTCTGGTATTCGGCCTGACCAAGGGCTACCCAGCAGAAATAACCCACAAGTGATGACTGTAACAGTGAATACACTCAAACATCTGCATTTATGGTAAGTGTAAGCAACTGTACTTTGAGTCCTCTGATCACTTTCTGTACTTTTGAATCGAAGTATTAATCTTCTAATATTATAGTAACCTTTGATGCAGACATGTTTTGTCTTTCCTCACAGTGCACTAGGATAGTCATCATGCATTTGCAGTATCTACAGGAAAGATTTGGGAACACAAAATGAAAACTGTTTGTTTAACAAGAGGGTCACTGCATTCAAGAGTGTTTTATTTCAACTGATCCAGTTGGGTTTATGTTCACAAGTTTATGGCATGGGTGTAGCAGGTGAGAATAGCAGTCTTACAAAACAAACAGCAGTGGAGATGGGGGAGCAAAGAAGGGTTCAGTAAAAATGTGTTGAACTGCAAAAAATGCATTCTTTCTGGTGAATTCTGTGTTGCCTTGATCAAGAAATCAGACAGAACAGATTGAAGTATGGTTCATAATAAAATTCACTTGCCACTTTGTCAGAATCATGAATCAAGTGACCTTACAGCACTGATGATAGGATGCATAGGCATCTCTGCTGTGTTAGGAAGTGTTGACTAGGCAGTGCAGTTAACACTGCAGCTAGGCATGACTGTTTATTGGTAATACTAATTGTCTTACTTTGAAGGGCCCTCTTCAGAGAGTCTAACCTTTGGGTTGCATTTCCATGAACCTTTATTGGTTGGTTCTTTTCTTGACCTCACACTCTGGCACTCGGGGCTAATATGTCACGTTCCATGCATGCCAGAGCATTCCTTCACTGGTTTGAGAGACATACATTGCACAAGGATGGCAGTTCTTTTCTAGCCACTTGTGACATGGAAGGGATGAGATACTAAATGTTTGCTGTGGCCCTAGCTCACAAAAGATTGACTTAAGCTATCTGGCTGTGAGCTGTCATACAATACGTTCCACTTGAGTCTTTGTCTTGCCTGTCATTTAAGAATGTAATATTGAGACTTTTGGGCAGAATACCAGTTGAACGATATTGTAGTGAAGCAAGATGGTGAGTTTGTAGAAAAGTGAAGAGTTAATAACTTCTGGAATTTAAAATCAATCCGTTGGAATTCTATGGGATTTAAGATGAACAGTAAAATAGGGAGGATCTTGTGAGCATTTCTGGATGACTAAAAAGTGCTAATAACCTTGGAAAAGTACATTTTTGGGTTCTGTGTGAGAGGCTGTATAGAAATTTATCCATACCAAATTAAAGGTACCAAAATAAGCTCAACTACTGCCAGTGACGGGAGAGAAACCGTGACTACCAAAGGACTAAAGTATTTCAGCTTAATCTTTCTGTAATTCGTTGTCATTGAGTGAAAATAACTCTTAAATTTAAATTCTCTTTTAGTGGGATAAGCAGAACTGCATTTGCAATAAAGACAGTTTCATTTTACAGGTCACAACTCGTTGTTTAAAGTGTGTGTATGACTCTGTTAATACTTCTTCCAGGCCTGTGGCCACTGGTACTGTTTTGGGGTTTGCCTGGCTATATTCTCAGAACCACCCAGATGATGTGAAAAATGAGATTTTAAATTCTCTATTGGATAATGTAGTTTTTGGTGTCTCTGCTGCAGAGGTTGTCAAAACGTGTGAGAGGGGTAAACTGTCAAAGTGAATCTCTTAAGATTTTTCGGTCCTCCTTTTCCAAATATTCTAAGGAATTCTCTAACCTTTATCCAGTTTTGACAAGAAACAAAATAAACAGTCCCAGAAATTGCTGGTAAACGGACATTTAACAAGAAATGGAAAGGGTATTCTACAAAGAATAAAGGCCCCCCCTCCCCCCCCCCCCAAACCAAGGACAGTCCAGCAAGTTGGAATGACTATTTAAGAGATTTTGCCCCCTAGAAAGTCTGAATATCCACTTTTCTCTTTTTGGCAACAGATAGTTTCAGGCAAATGGGTTCTCAAGATCATTCATCAAGGTTACAGATGGCAGTGGGATGACATGTCCTCCTCATCCACCAAACCAGACTTGTTTCCCCCTGTCCTTCAACCTGTATTGTCTCAAGGAGTGATAGAGCCAGTTCCTGCTTCCTAGTTTGGGAAATGCTTTTTGTTCAAGGATATTTTTTGCTAAGGAAAGAAAATGCTTAGAGAACAGTGCTGGATCTTTCTTTCCTGAACAGTTTACGGTAATGCCCAAGTTCATAATGCTGACACTTAACGACAACATGTTACCCCTTCTTCATCATTCAAGTTTCTTGGTAACACTAGATTTAGAAGATGCTTATCTTCACGTCCTTGTTTATCTAGACTTATTTCTCAAGGTTTTGTGTGTCTGGATCACATTATCAGTTGTTGTTCTTAGTCATTGTTGCAGTATTGATACTTAGGTGTTCCTACCATGCAGAAGCTGGCAACTGACCTAGTTTCCAGAGTGGACATCCAAAGACATCTGAACTTTGGGTATAAGAAGCTTGTCTGGTGCCATCTTCATTTCTTTCTAGCCATGTGGCCCAGTGCGCTTAATCGTATATACAGTGTACTTGCAGTCTGTCAGTTGGCTCATTTTTTTCCAGAGTTTCTTCTTTCCTCCAGTCAGGTATGTACTAAGTTGAGGATTTTCCTCTTCTAAATTAATGTTTAAAAAGATTAATAGTTGCTTAAAATGTGGGAAGCTGGATTCACTTGTCTGTTCTGTTTGGCTCTAATATCTCTAATTGTCCTAATTGTGCTAAATTCTAAGCAAAGATCCTTAAATGTAGGGCTGAAGTGCTAGCCACTCAGTTTTGGTTCCATCTGCATCTCCGCAGTCACCAGCTTCTGCCAGTGTTATTCCAAAAAAAAAAAAAAAAATTGCAAATACAAAAAAATAGAAAGAAAAAAGGCACTGAAGAAAAGGTCAATGTATCAACCTTTGCAACATGTCTTCTGATGACTCAGGTGAGGCCCCATCTCAGCTTTTTATTCCGGTGACTTTTAAGCCAGAACCCACTGGCGTGATCTCTCAGGAAGCCACCATAGTTCTAGGCCTACTGCTCACTTCTTCCACAAAATAAATGTCATAGGTCTGAGGTTTCTGCAGGACCCAGCTTCTGATGTTTGTGTCACAGGTACCACCTTATTTTCCTCAGCCTGGGAAACGCAAACCGATGTCACAGTCAACCAACCTCATCCTTTGGTTACTTTGACAAAACAAACAGCTAAACCAAAAAGAACTGTCAGCCTTCTTCTTTAGTCTTCTCAGCCCTCTCTCATTTCAGCTCAAACAAAAGCACAAGACCTCTTGAAAAGCACCTGGGAGTTCATGGCCTTCATGAAATCTAGGGAACCCAGCCACACTTAGACCACTACTCCCGAAACCTCCCCATCCAAGAGGCCTAGGGATGTGGCCTTTCAAGAAGATTCACAATCCTCAGACTCTTAAGTACAAACGGATTTGTCCTACTCTGAGTACCTTCTAACTCGACCTTATCTGGACTCACTCAGATACTACACTGTCATCTCCCTTTTGGGTGTACCCTTCATAAAATGAAGGGGGCTTTCCGTTGGGAAACTAGCAATTCTTACAAGTTTAGGCTTACTACATGGAATTACTGAACTTAGCTTCACACAGACCACTACCTATCCTCCCAGTGCATTTGGTGATTGATGCCATTTTTGAAGACATTTCTTTACATCCAGAGAGCCTGATCAGTTTTTCAGTCTGGTTGACTCACATAAGCACCTTTACAAAAACCTTAAAGCAGATCCCTCTCTGCTCTCTTCTGAATCCACTAGTGAGATCCCAAAGCATGCAACTAGACACCCCCTGCCTAATGACAGGGAAAGCAGACTTTGACAGGTTTGGCAAGAAGGCATAGACCTCTGCTACCATATCCATGAAGGAAATTAATTGGTAATTCCACATGCTGAATTACTTATAATCCCTTCAGGAACAAATAATTGCTAAGGTTGAAACTTGTTACTGACAAAGCCTTGTCTAAGGAAATTCAGGAGATAGCAAGAGTAGACCTATAAAATTTCGGATATTCCATAAAATGTGGGTATGATGCACAAGATGAATCCTGTAGAGCAGCTGCCACTGGTTCTGTCAGCCACAGACATGCATGGCTTCGAACTCTGCCCCTCTCAGACCAGCTCAAGGCAGAGCTACTGCATACTCCTCTAGACAAGGAATTCCTTTTCTGACCCCCCCCCCAGCTGAAAAAGTGTTTATTTTCCTTTTTCTGTCCAATTTTTCAAATTACAACAGTGAAAGAGTTTTACCTGACAACTACACCAACGTTTAATAGTGCCTATTCTTCCAAGACTTGGCCTTACCCCTCCCCCCAGACAGCACAAGGGGAGGCCTCCTTATGCTAAGAAAGCCAGACAATCCAGAAGGTGGCATCCTGAACAAACACAGACTAGGGAGCTCCAAATAACCACCCAGCACAGAGAGCAACAGTGACTGCCCTCAGCCTTGACCCCCCTCTACCCCTCCCCACCCCCTTCTCCTACCCTCTGGTAGGAAGATTTTCCTCCTTCCTACAAGAATGGAGAACCACTACCAGGGACCAGTGGGTCCTTCAAATCATCGAAAGAGGCTACTGTAGTCAGTTCAGAGAAATCCCCCACTTCCTAGGCATACCAAAATCACCAAAAGAGCAGGAGAGTCTCAAGCCTTCTATCCTTTTAGACTTGCTACAACATCCATCCTGTTCTTTGTCAGGAAGGAACTGTTTTTTATTCAAGGATTTTTCTAGTCCCAAGAAAAAAAGGCGCCCGGAGGCTTGTCTTGGACCTGTCAAGGCTAAATAGATTCCTTTATAATTCAATATTCAGAATGCTAACAATACAAAAATTATTCCCCATGATCTTCCAGGATGCATACATGGTTATTCTACACCTGCAGGATGCTTACCTTCACGTTTCTATTGCACACTGTCACAGAAAAGTACCTGTGTCTTGTTGCAGCAAGCTTGCCACTACCAAATGTTCATCATATTGATCACTGCTGGGTTGTATCCTACCAAGGATATAACAGCAGGCCAGCTCCCAAAGCTTCAGGGCACCTTCCAGACTATCAGCTTCTACTGAATAAAAGGCAAGTTTGGGCACCAAGCCCTTCAGAGCTTTACCACCACTGAAGAGTACACTCTTCTAAGGCTTTTGAGGATTGACTGTCATCTTGGTGCTGTTCCTTTCTTGGGAAGGCAAGTTCCTTTTGGGGGAAAAAAACTTCCATTTTCTAAGTATTCTTTGCATTTTATCACTTTCCTCTTCAGGAAAGTTATTTTAAAGCTAGGAGTTTTGTGTTTTAACAGACTGTCATATGATCATTGTATGTGTAAATGGGAGCACTTTCTTCCTGACAGTTTGAAAGTTGTATAAAGTAACTGAAAACAATTTTTCTCTAAAAATATTGTTTGTTTTACTTTTGGGGGGGCTAGCAAAGTGTTTTAATTTGCGTTTTACTATGGTTTCCTGAAAAAGTGACATTCAAAGATTGTAGATCTAGTGTCCTTTTCATTCATTCTTCCTCATGAGGACTTTGGATCCAAATCTTGAACACCACCTTCTACCCATAATGCTCTATTCCATCTCCAACTCCAGCTCTCATTTTGCTGCCATTGGAACAAGATCGCTATCCAATCTCAAACATGAGTGCGTGTCTTTTTTGTCTGTTTCTCAAAAAAAAAAAAAAATAGATATTTTACAGTCAAATAGTAGAGTTAGTGTTCTCACCTCCTCCCTCTGTTTCTAGCAATTTGCTGGCGTTTGGTGTTTCTTCTTGACCTGTCATTTCTCCTTCATGCCTTCTTGGCGCGCTTCTTATATCTGTGGTTGTGTATTAAAAAAAAAAAGAAAGCTTAGTTTAGTGCTTGTCTTATACACTTTACTGGTTCTTGTACAGTTTTGAGTAGTTCTTGAGCTGCTAAAACAGGGTTAATCTCCTTGATTGTAACCTTTTTCACTTTATAGCCGGTTAAGTGTTTGGTTTTGTAGAATGTGTTTCTGGTACTATTAAACCTACTTTTTGTATAGTTAGTGTAGGTGTGCAGTCTACTGTTTTTGTGTACCATTCTATATTAAGATTGTGGACATGTCTGAGAAGCCCAATTTTAAGGACTGCACGTCTTGTGGGCATAAGATCCCAAATTCTGATGCCTACAATAAGTGCGTTTATTGCCTGGGGCCAGAAGATCTCAAGTTAGCGTGTGAGATATGCACCTCATTTAACCCAGGACCCCTTTCTGACCAGCGCAGTAAATTAATAATTAAAGGCTTACTTCCAGCTTCTTTTTCTCCTGGGGCTCAGTCTCCCTCTAACTCTCATCAAGACTCCTCAGAATCCAAGAAATGGGCCTCCCAGAAGTTTCAGAGGGACTCTTTAGAGCCTTCTGAAAAACACAGAAATACTTCGGATCCAACTTCTTCAGATCCAAAGACAATAGAGCCTCCCTCACATCCACAAGCCTCATCAGATCTGACAGGCATTATTACCGTCACCAGCTCTCCCATACCATCCACTTCCTACTCAGATTCCAGATCCTTGGATCCGACAACTAGGGGGCCGGTCACTGGAATTGCTTTGAAACTTGTTCCTCTAGCTTTGCCTGCTCAGTTATTTCAAATACCAAAGAAGCAGACAAGGCCAGCATTTGTAGCATCATCCAGATCTTCTAGGAACTTAAAAGATGTGGAGAGGATGATGCAGAGATCTAGATGGGGGTCCTGCCAGCTTTGTCCCCTCCTGAATCCATGAGCACACCTGCCCAAATAATACTATCTCCTTCTCCAATTCGACCTGTGGTTTCGGAGTCCCCGGATCCAAGATCTGAGAGGTTTAGCATCAGATCCAAGTAAGCTCCCTTCCATTGACTCCAACAGTATCCCTGACCAGTCCTGCTCTGATATCTTTGGACCAGGGTGGGTCTCAAATCTGAGAGGTTGATACCAGGTCCAAAGGGTTTGGTTTGGCTCCTAGTTTGTTGGATCCTTTCCTTCCCTGGGGTGCCTCGGCCCTGGACAGTTCAGGTCCAATTCTCTCTGGAGGGCTCAGATCTGGGGTTGGCCCCAGACTTCTTTCTTCAGCTCTGAGGAAAGGGGGAGAGGTTTCCCCAGGCCTGTCAACTTTATCTTTGCATAGAGAACCTTCCTGTTTAGTCTCTGATCCTACCCCTTGCCCCTCATTGGATGCGAGCTCTGAGCCTATCCTCTCTTCTCAGAGTCAGCCAGCTCGGGGAAGCCTCCATATGTGCTCCCCAGAGGGATTCCTCCTCTCTTCCGACACCTCTCCCGAGCACCCCACAGAAGATGTACCTCATAAGAGAACATGTACAAGGAGGTGCATAGACTCCACTTCAGAGTCTGTCACAGAAGATGCTGATTTTGATGAGGGAGAGGGATCCCTTGATCGCCACTTGACGATGTCTCCTTTGGAGACATCCTGGCAATCCTCAAACAGAAAGGTGGCTGGTCTTCCTGAACTCCTCCTTCTGAGGAATTGATGATGATCTTCGTGTTTCACTGTTGCAGTCATCACACTTGGAGTTATCTGCCTGCAGGTAGCCCTCAGTTGGCCTGGATACCAGAGTCTTGGGATTTCTGCATTGGATGCTGTCGCCTCTTCCATGACGTCAGGTCATTAGGGGTATAAAACATGCAGCCGATGCCATTACATCAACTTTTCTTGCCACACGGGAGCCCAAAGCAGAAGCAGTTCATGAGTGCCAGTCGGCCGCTACCTGAAATTTTCATTGTTCGACTTTCAAACCTGAAGTCTTCTAAAGCTAATTACCTTTTTTTTCTTGCTCTAACGGATGTCGGAAAAAGTTAACAGTGGTCTTGCCTGTGGAAAGCAAATACCTCACAGAGATTTTCATTCTTACTGCATCACCTGTTTAGGCCTAGACCACGATGTTCCTTGCTGTCGGTTTTGTGCCTTTTTTAACACGTGAACTATTCATCATCGGGCTATCTTTGTGGCTGTATTCTTTCGCTGTCATTCTCCATATTCCGAAATGGCTTTGATAAGCCATTCGACTACCGATCTTTGTAAAAAAACGTAAGGATAAAGACAGAGACAGACTGCAGAAGTCCAAAACTGCCGACGATGCTTCCGTTAAGCTAGTTGCCAGTCCGCCGGTACTCAGGTGCTTTCGCAGCCCCTGATACCTGCTTCTACAGCTTCGCAGGCCTCTTCTGAGACCCATTCGGAATCTGGTATGCTGCGAGATGCTTCATCTATGGAACTTGCAGATGTCTCTACCTTGGATGTGTCCGGATCCGCTATGCAGGCACTGGCTTCTGAGTGTGTATTCTGACCTTCCAATGTTCATATTAAACCGTCTACTTCGCTTCTGACTAAAACTACCGAGTTTCTCAGGCCCAGAGTTCATACTACGTCTAGAAAACCGACGACCGAAGTGCATGCTGAAGCTCCCATGCCACAGAAACAAATGCTTAGAATGGCTGAAGACCTTATAACTTTAACTAGGGGAAGCCAGCCTTCCCCCTCTAAAAGACAAAAGATTGATTTTCCTTCTGATTCTATAGACCGTGAGTCCAATGACTCTGATCCCTCTGATTACCAGGGCATTCTGTTATCTACCTGTGAGGATTCAGATGCAGAGGATCCCATTCCCTCTGCCTCCCCTCCAGAGGACTTTTCTTTTGGTGAAACCTTGCATACCTTAAGAGAGCATTTCTGCTAGGAATGCCAGGACTATCCACAGTCCAAAAAGAGACTTAGAGAATTTTTAGACTTGCCTCAGTACAAGCCATTAGCTATACCCCCCTGTCCTGGATATTGTGGATGTCTTCATGGAATCTAGTCTTACTCCTGATACTTTACCACCAGCTCCTAGAAAGCCTCACAGGTACTATAGAGTACCTAACTCATACAAATTTCTCTTTAAGAATCCCACTATGGATCCAGAGACCATTTCCCAGGGACCTAAAGGTATTAAGGCTACTACAGCCAAAAACCCTACCCCTTCGGACAGGGATTCTAGAGCTTTAGACAGATTGTGTAAGAAGGTATATACCTATGCAATTCTTGCCATAAGGGCTTTAAATTGCCAGTTCATATGTTGAAGTACCAGCAGCATATTATGGAACTAATTAAACAGAAAATGTTGCTTCCAGATTGTGCAGAAAATAAATATTTACAAGAGTTAATGCATTCTGCAAACCAAGTTAGCCTTAGAAGCATCTTGCAGGGCTGCTGTCACACTGGGTCTGTACTGAGAAGGCATGCTTGGCTGAAGGAACAAATCTTGCCAGACCATGTCAAAGCTAAATTACTAGATGCTCCATTAAACCTGGAACGTTTGTTTGGCACAAAAGCAGAAGTAGTTCTTAAAGAGATGGAGGAAAAAGCTAAATCTATGCAAACCGTTAAAGATTTCTTACAGGTGCAGCCACCTAGATTCAGTAGGCATTGGCCTTCAAAAAACTGGTCCCTTCCAGTCCCTCCCAGGCCTTCTCAGTCCAAACCCAGGGGCAACAGACCACCAAGACTGCAAATCACAGGTTATGCAGAGATCTGAGCAATGGAGTGCTCCCACCTCAAAAACAGGGAGTGGTAAGCCACCCTGTTATGGAAAAACTTCACAATGACTTGTCCTTCATCCTTTCCAGCCAAGCCCAAGTACTTGCACCCCTAGGAGGAAAACTCACCCTGCATGCAAAAAACTGGATGGCCATTACCCAGGACCGATGGGTCCTAAACATTGTATCCCAGGGGTACAGATTCTACTTCCACTCACTGCCAACCCCAAGCGGGTTGCCAGACCTTCCTCCAAACCAGTGGGGCAAAGGCTCAAAAGCAAGTACTTTCTCTTCTCAGTACAGGGCTATTCAACCTGTTCCAATAGAGCAAAGGGGACAGGGTTTCTACTCCAGACTGTTCCTGGTGCCCAGAAAAGAGAGTTCATGGCTCCCTATCCCGGATCTGTCCACTCTCAACACATTCTTGGCGGTCCCAAAATTCAGAATGCTTACAGTACAACAGCCGCTTCCTATGCTAGCCAAGGACTCTTGGCTAGTCACCCTAGACTTAAAAGAAGCTTATCTGCACATCCCCATAAGGGAATCTTGCAGGAAATATCTACATTTCAGGGCAGGCTCTATGCACTATCAGTTCTCTGCACTTCCCTTTGGCTTATCTACTGGGCCCAGGGTATTCACAAAGTGTCTGGCACCAGCCATTGCATACTGCAGGCAGAGAAATATTCAAATTTACCCCTACTTGGACGATTGCCTGATTCAGTCGGACAGTCAGGAATTGCTACTTCAGCACCTGGCATTTGTAAAGAGACTTCTAACTTCTCTGGGGTACACCATCAATGAAAATAAATCACATCTGGTGCCCAGCCAAAATACTGTATTCCTGGGAGCAAGCTTGAACACACCTTCCCAGATGGCATTCCTCACTCCAGAAAAGCAGGTTCATTTGACAAACTACTTCAAACTAATGGCCACCAAAACCCAGCTATCTGCAAGAAAAATACTGCAAGCCCTAGGGTTCATGGCTTCATGCATTCTACTAATTCCATATGCAAGACTGCATATGGGAAAACTTCAGTGGTACTTAAAAAGCCTCTGGTGTCAACATTCTCAGGACTTGGAAACACTGATTCCTATCATTCCTTGTCTAAGGGCAGAGTTCCTTTGGTGGGCAGAGGCTGCAACCACAACAAGGGACTTCCTTTCACTCAACCCCTTGCAGCTCAAACTCTGACAACAGACACATCAGACTATGCATGGGGGGCTCACATGGCAGGCAAATGCATTCAAGGCAACAGGACAAATTCACCTGCACATCAATTAAAAAAAATGTTAGTTGTACAGAATGCTCTGACAACCTTCAAAATACCTTATCCTTCCAGGACAACTCTTGATAAAGACAGACAACATCACAGTTATGTGGTACATAAACAAGCAGGGGGGAACTCATTCCTACCCACTCTGCAGGTTAGCCATGGCCCTGTGGAACACAGCCTTGACTAACCAAGTGCACCTGCAAGCTCAATTCCTGCCAGGCAAAATTCACTGGTATACGACTTAAGCAGAAATCTGAATGGAAACTGGAACCCAACTCATTCAAACTTCTAATCAGCTGGTGGGGGACACCAGAGATGGACATCTTTGCCTCCCTCCAAAACCATCAATTGAGCAAATTTTGCACCAGAAATCCCCATAGCCAAGGATGGCGAGTAGATGCCCTATCCTTTACATGGGAAAACCTCTTAATTTATGCCTTTCCCCTCTGCCACTCCTCTCAAAAGTATTACTCAAGATCGAGCAGGACAGACCAAGGACAATCGTTATTGCACCAGACTGGCCATGCCAGCACTGGTACCCACTCCTATGCAGTCTGACAGCCGTGCCACCCTGGCACCTACATCATACACCCTCCCTGCTGTCCCAGCAGGAGGGACAGATTTTGCATCCACAGCTGCAAACACAACCTTGCAACCTAGCTTATTCCCTGAAAACACCACCAGCAAACCTCAGCAAACAGGTGTTGGATGTTATCATGAGGCCAGAAGGCCTAGTACTAGGAAATCCTATTCAGAAAAGTGGAAAAGATACTGTTCTCGGAGCCAGTCTCTAGGAAAGGACACAGCCGTGCCCTCCTTACCTCAAATCCTGGATTACCTAGCAGAGCTGCTCCACAAAGGCCTATCCTTCTCATCAATTAAGATTCATGCCTCAGCCATCTCAGCTCATTACAATACTGAGCCACCTCTCTTTTCTGACCCTCTGATCAAACAGTTCCTGAGAGGAGCTAACAATTTAAGACCCCCAAGGAGAACTCCCACCCCTGCCTGGGACCTTAACTTTGTACTAGAGAAGCTCACACTTCCCCCATTTGAACCTGCTGCTACAGCAGAGTTAAAATTCCTCTCTTGGAAAACAGCCGTACTTCTAGCCATCACTTCAGCAAGAAGAGTGTCTGACCTACAGGCACTAATGGCTGTGGACCCCTTCATTATTTTCCATGCTGACAGGGTCTCCCTCAGGACTAACCCATCATTTATGCCCAAGGTGGTATCCAGTGTGGCTTTAAACCAATCCATCCATTTACTAACCTTTTTCCCTATTCCTCATAATAAATGGGTGAGGATCCTGCACTCCTCGGACGTGCACAGACAGCGCAGGTTCTACCTTGACAGGATTAAGCCTTTCAGAAAATCTGACCAGCTGCTACAGGGGCAGAGGGCAAGGCAAGGCCATTTCAAAGCAGATCATTTCCAAATGGATAGCACATTGCATCCATTTATGCTATAAACACCATGGAAACCCTACTCCACAGGGGATCAGAACTCGTTCCACTAGGGCTACCTCAACTTCTACAGCATTTCAGGGGAGTCCCTACCAGGGACATCCTGGAAGCTGCAACCTGGAGTTCTGTACACACCTTCACCAAGCATTACCACTTACCTGTCTTTTCTAAATCCAGAGCTGGATTTGCCACAGCAGTCTTACAAGGCCTGCTAGCCAGCCCTGATACTTCTTGACTGCCTCCACCCTTACTCAGCTTTTGGAATCAACCCAAGTGCGACTGCAGCAGTGAAACACGAAGAACATAGTACAGTTGTGTACACTTCAAGAAAAAGGATGCGGAAGACACGATTGACAAACCACCTCAGATTTAATATTTGTAGATAACAAAAGCACACAGCACGAACACTAAGAGTAAAATCTTGCTTATACCAAAACATGAACGCCTTCCCAGTACAAGCGTTTTCGTCCAAATGGACTTCATCAGATAACCCATTAAGATAGTAAACCCATCAGAAGTATACTTACTTCCATTCACCTCAATATTTTTACCCATCACCATTCCCTGTCCTATATCTTTTGAACTGGAATTAATACTGCCTGATATCCCTGTATCCGTTTTTTCATTCTTTTCTATATTACTACTAGTTGCAACCTGTAATATGTTTCTTTTAGGACTGGGGGTCTCATTTACATATATCTCCCCCTTCCCCTGGTGGCAGGTGACCTTGGAAGCAAACAAGTCACCTGGATTAAATGAATACACATCCATTCTGCCCCTTCTAAAAATGAGATCTGCCAAGTTATAAAACAAAAAGGTGTGCTTACACGCACTTGGCAGCAGATGGCACTAAAGTCAATATAAAATATCCTGTAATGGTTTAAAACCTTCTTTTTGGCATGAAAAAATTGTTTTTAATAAATAACATTTTAATTTATTTATTAGAATATTTATTATGAAGGAACAGTTTTTAACAACACTTTTTATAAGTTTACAATGAATTTTATGTTAATTAAAGACAATCAATAGGAGAGCATAATATAATGAATTTTTAATCAGTTTTAAGGCTTGATTTGTTGATTTGAAAGATATTTGGACAATTGATTGGTCAATATATTTTTAAATGTGTATATTAGATGTACGTGACTGCTTAATGGGTTATCTGATGAAGTCCATTTGGACGAAAACGCTTGTACTGGGAAGGCGTTCATGTTTTGGTATAAGCAAGATTTTACTCTTAGTGTTCGTGCTGTGTGCTTTTGTTATCTACAAATGTTAAATCTGAGGTGGTTTGGCAATCGTGTCTTCCGCATTTGGTGGAATTTGTTTTCGCTTTTTCTTGGTTTAGTACATTTGCGATATAGAGGTGGAGACCGAGGCGAAAACCGCAGGAAATAGTGACAGTGGCCAGTCGAGAAAGCTCATTGGGCAATTAACCGAGCTTATTGATTTGCTTACGCCTTTGTGTAAGACTTTGGTGAACAAGGAAGTAAAAACAACGTGGAACATGGAGGATGTGCAGGAAAACAACGCGTATTTGGGTCAAAGAAGTAAGCGGAAGAGAGATAGGAAGAGCGCTGAAAGAGCGAACGGAGAGAGTGAGGAACCAAATGGTAGCAGGTTTAATCCTGCTGACACTCCAGCGATTTTTTGTGATGACCCAGAGGAAGTGAGATTTGACTTGTTCAACAAAAGTCAAGCACAACAAAGTCGTGCTTTCACAGGTACTGTCAATCCAAGCAAACCTATTGAAATAAATGACTGGCTAAAGAAGCAATATTTTTTTAATATTAATGAAAACACCCCCTTGTGTGGTGTAAACACAGACTCTTACAGCAAAAAGGTGGACAATATGTATAAATTAATGCACAAGTATAAAACTATTGTGATAGAAAATGCATATCTAACTGAATGTTTGGAAAGGGATATAGTACCGAAAGGTCTGAGGACTTGGAAATATCCCAATAATGTACAAATTGGTTCTTTGTTTCACAAAGAACTAATAGTGGTGTTTAACAAATGTGGTTTGGAGATTGTTAAACTTATTATTAAAGAAAATGAAAGAAATTTAGAAAGCCTTAAAACTCAAATTGATGCTCTCGATGTTTTGATTAGAGATGATTTAATTTTTAAAATAGGAACTGAAAGAAAGAAATATGAAATACAGGAAGATGTTGATGAAAAATGTAATGCATTAATAAATAGAAAGATGGACAAACTAAAGAGGGACATACATGAGTATGAAAATCAGATTAGTTATCCTAAACCCTCTTCTTATAGGAATAAATACTATTATAACAGTATTGATAATAGGAAGAATGTAGAAAAACTTAAGGAGAAGGGTGAAGGTTTTGAGTGGGTTGAAAATGGATATGAAATGGATTTCCCACCCCTTGGGGAGCCTATGAGAGAAAAATGGCCGGAAAAAAGTTGGAATGAAAATTTTCAGAAGTGGGGGGGAGAAGGGGAAGGGGGAGATATATGTAAATGAGACCCCTAGTCCTAAAAGAAACATATTACAGGTTGCAACTAGTAGTAATATAGAAAAGAATGAAAAACCGGATACAGGGATATCAGGCAGTATTAATTCCAGTTCAAAAGATATAGGACAGGGAATGGTGATGGGTAAAAATATTGAGGTGAATGGAAGTAAGTATACTTCTGATGGGTTTACTATTTACAATTTTAGTAGGTTAGAGCTGGAATTTCATCACTTTAGGTTGCTTGAAAAAGGCTTTAAGTTTATACCATTTACAAAGGGTAATTCTACCCAAACATTAATTGACACGAAACTTTTTCTTAGGAAAATGAATTTAGAATTGTTATTCCACAAAGAAGGCATGAATATAAATATAAATTTAAAAGATAAAGCAATGCATGATAAACAATTAACAAATAAATCTGTATTTAATCCTCCTATTCACATGCAGTTAAAGAATTTCGAAAATATTATGGAAAAGGAAATTAGGAAAAAGGAGAAAATAATGAAATACCATAGGACCCACCACAACTTGTACCCGAATGAATACCACAAGTTAGAGGAATTAAAAACTAACAAAGATATCAGGGTGATGAAACCCGATAAGGGTGGGGGGATTGTTGTGATGGATGTAATTGTATATGAAGGTAAGATGAATTAAATACTACGAGATGAGGTAAAATACGGTGTGGTGTCTAGGAATGAGATTCATACGGCATACAAGAAAATTGATAATATATTGGAAGGTATGATGAATGAAAACCTTATTAATGTCAAAACTTTAGCATTTTTGAGAGTAGATAAGCCAAAGGTGCCCGTGATATTCGGTATTCCGAAAATCCACAAGAACAGCTTGGATCCACCCCTGAGACCCATTGTTTCAGCGGGTGGATCCAAAACTAATACTTTAGCTAAATATGTGGACGTAAAGGCTAAACATGTATGGGTAGAGAAAGAAGCAATTTTGAAAGATTCATGGGACCTGTTGAGATGTTTGAATCACAGTATATATCATGAAGATTTAATTTTAGTAACCATAGATATAGTGGATTTGTTTGGGTCCATCCCATATGGGGCAGGTATGTTAATGTTTGAGGATGAAATCTTTAAAAACAAGAAGTTGACACATGAAGAAAAGGTAGTGTGCACAGGCTTAATGGATTTAGTGTTAAGAAATAATTTTCTCACTTTCAATGGGGAATTTTTTCAACAGCTACAAGGTGTAGCAATGGGTGCAGCCTGTGCACCTACCTTTGCTAACCTGGTTCTTGCTAACTGGGAGGAACAATACCTGTTAAATTCAATATATGTTAAATATTGGACTTTATACAAGAGGTTTCTTGACGATATTATAATTTTTTGGATAGGTGGCTTAGATAAATTAGATGAATTTGTTAAATATATAGGACAGACTACAGAGTTCTTAAAGTTTACCTTTAATTATTCGGATAAGAACATCCAATATCTAGATGTGGAAATAACCTTGGAAAATAATAGTTTTGAAACAAGTGTTTATAGAAAGCCTACATATGTAAATTCTTTTTTGCATTTCGATAGTGCCCACCCATTATATACTAAGAAAAACCTGGTGAAAGGACAATTTGTAAGGGGGTCCAGAATGACAAGTAAGGATGACAAATTTAGAAAGGAATGTGATTTACTGGAAAAGATGTTTATAGATAGAGAGTATCCAGTGGAATTTGTTAAAAATTTAAGGGAAGAGGTAGAAAAAGGAAGAAAAGACAGGTTTGGGCCAATTTTGGGTAAAAGGGATGAAATGAGTAATAAAGGTAAAAAAGAAGAAGAAAACTTTCAGCAATCACTTGTCCTTGAATACAATTTATTAAACAAAAATATAAGAACTGTGTTTCAAAGAGAATGGGATAGGTTTAGGGCACTAACTGATTTGGAAGGGTTACCCGAACATTCACCTAGGGTAGTATTTAAAAATACTATAAGCATAAAAGGAATTTTGGAAAAAACTAAGAATAGTATAGAAAGGTCAAAGGGAGCAAGAATAAAAAAGGGAACTTTCAAATGCGGAAAATGTAGACAATGTGAGTACCTAATTAACAAAGAAAAAATATTTATAGAAAGTAGAGAAAAATGGGTAAATAGTAAAGGGTACTACAACTGTGAATCTAGGGGGTTAGTATATTTGCAGTGTGCATACAATGTCCATCATTTTACGTGGGAAAGACTTAAATAACTCTGAAGAGACGCATATACGAGCACATATATGAAGTGAAAAAAGAAAAAGAAACAAATGCCCTATTTAGGCACTCAAAGACCTGTCCAGATGCAAAATTTCAGTTCTTTGTCCTAGATCAAGTGAAGTGGGACATTAGAGGGGGTCTCTGGGAAGAAATTATAGCCTACAGGGAACTGTGGTGGCAGGTGACCTTGGAAGCAAACAAGTCACCTGGATTAAATGAATACACATCCATTCTGCCCCTTCTAAAAATGAGATCTGCCAAGGTATAAAACAAAAAGGTGTGCTTACACGCACTTGGCAGCAGATGGCACTAAAGTCAATATAAAATATCCTGTAATGGTTTAAAACCTTCTTTTTGGCATGAAAAAATTGTTTTTAATAAATAACATTTTAATTTATTTATTAGAATATTTATTAGAATATTTATTATGAAGGAACAGTTTTTAACAACACTTTTTATAAGTTTACAATGAATTTTATGTTAAAGACAATCAATAGGAGAGCATAATATAATGAATTTTTAATCAGTTTTAAGGCTTGATTTGTTGATTTGAAAGATATTTGGACAATTGATTGGTCAATATATTTTTAAATGTGTATATTAGATGTACGTGACTGCTTAATGGGTTATCTGATGAAGTCCATTTGGACGAAAACGCTTGTACTGGGAAGGTGTTCATGTTTTGGTATAAGCAAGATTTTACTCTTAGTGTTCATGCTGTGTGCTTTTGTTATCTACAAATATTAAATCTGAGGTGGTTTGGCAATCGTGTCTTCCGCATCCTTTTTCTTGGAGTTTGGTGGAATTTGTTTTCACAGTTGTGTACACTTACCATAAATGTAGATGTTCGAGTGTATTCACTGTTGCAGTCCTGGCTACCCTCCCTCCAGGCCCCTGACTTTTCCAGACTTTCTACCTATCCTCTTTTTGGCGTATCTTATGGCTATGGTATTTTTTCTTTTTACTGGAGGTGTTCCACACCATGTAATTGCTTCCTATTTTGGGGACTCCTGACATCTGGGGCAAAAAAAAAACTGATGTAATGGCGTCGGCTGCATTCCAACACAGAAATCCCAAGACTCTGGTATTTGGGCCGACTGAGGGCTACCTGTAGGCATACAACCCAAAGTGTGATGACTGCAACAGTGAATACACTCAAACATCTACATTTATGGTAAGTGTATATAATGGTACTTTCCAGGAGGCTTTCATACCTCTCCCATGTAGATCTGGATGTTATCATGAGCCCCCCCCAGCAGATGAACTTATTGCCCTGGTTTCCCGCTGGGCCTGGAAGGAACTGGACACTGTCGATCCCATCCCCAAGCTCCCGGATAAGTTTCTGGGTTCCCCTTCAGACAGACCTCACTGGAGCAAGGGAATCCCAGGTGATGCCATTGCTTTGGCAGTGGCCATTAAGAAGGAGCTAGCGGAGCAAAGCTCTACTCTCCATCCACTGAACCGGGAGTCCAGAGTGATGGACAGATTTGGAAAGCGCATGTACACCTCAGCCACATTTGCATTGAGGTTGTTAAATTACCTGCCACATTTTACTCATTTACAGAGATTTGATCAAGGAGCTTTCAAACTCTTTCTCTGAGTCCATGTCTGTGGAAGATCTCAAGAAGGGTTCTCCTCAGTTGGCTACTGTTTTGTCCATTGCCAATTCATCAATGAGACTGATCTTCCGTACAACAGAGGGCGCCTCCCTAGCAGCTGGCTCAGGCATAGTCATTAGGAGGCATGCCTGGATGAGGCTATGCAGCTTCGTGCTCTGCTCTGATCTGTAAGGCAATCCTCCTACCATTGCAAGCCTTTCAGGAAGTTCTCCCTCTAATGACTACTGCATTCCATGCGGGCAACAGTCAGTAGTCTGGTACATCAGCAGACAAGGAAGAACCTATTCCTGCTTGTTGTGTACAGAGGCCATGAGGGTCTGGGAATGGGTGATCAGTTCAGATCGCTTTCTTATTGCAATGCACGTACCTGGGAATCACTGATTGTATTTCACTGATTTATTCTCAAAATGTTTTGGAGTTGCCTCATCCTCCTAGAGCTCACTCCACTAAATATTTGGCTACTTCATATCCCACTTCCTCAAGAGCTTCCATTGATGACATCTGCTCTGCAGCCACTTGGTCCAAAACTCATACCTTTGTTGCGCATTGCAAGTTTGACATTTTTTCCAGAAGCAGAGCTTCCTTTGGTTTGACTGTGCTCTGACATGTCCTTCCTTGAGGGCCTCTCAAGAGTTACGTAACTGAGGACTTTGACCCATTTGTGAGGGAAGAATGAAAAGGACAACATCAGATTTAGAAGTTATGTACTTACCATAACTTTGGCATCTCTATTGCCCATTTTCATTCTTCCTCATCCTCTCTCCCTGCCATCCCCCGGTTCTGACAGTTCTAGACATTTCTTTGGATGATATGGGAACCATCATGTTCCTGGTTAAACCTCATTCTTTCTTTGAGTCTGTTCTATCTCTATAACATAGTAGGGGGTAACGCAGCAAACTTGATCTGAGGAGTTGAGGATGGAATAGGGCATTTATAATTAGAGGGAGATGATCAAAATTTGGATCCAAAGTCTTGTAGATGTGGCAGAATCCAGATCCAAGACCTATTTGTGAGGAAGAATGAAAGTGGACAACACAAATGTCAAGTTATGGTAAGTATATAACTTCTAATTTTCACCGATATTTGCTGCTTGTCTTCCTGGGAAAGTGACACCATTTTCAGCTTGTTAATGGAACAAACTACCAGTCCCATTGTCTGTCCTCTTTCCAGCCACAGAAAGAAAAGCAGCCTAGTAATTTGCCTCGGCTACCGTTGAGTGACTTGCTGTGGCCATTTGTTGTACCTCAGACCGCTTTTACATCTTTTACCCCGGATTCCTGTGGTGTAGCACCTTCAGCCACTTTGAAACTGAGGATTAGGCAGCTGTTGGGGTCTCCTCAGTGGGTAAGAGAGAGACATTCTTATTGATACTGGGAGAGGAAACAGGGAAGTTGTTCCTGTAGTTAGAATGTTGTTCCCATCCCTGGATAAGCTGTTGCTGTCATTAGTAACACGATCTGGTGGCTCCATTTTTCCTGTCAAAAAGAAACAGAAAACTAACCATGTATCTACATCATCTTATATTTCCTTAGGAGTAGTTTGGTGGGTCTGGCTCAGCATTTAATTCACGCTATTGAACCTTTTTGTAAAGTAGTTTCTGATAAAGTAAGAGGGATTCCTCTTTTCTTGAAAATATTCAAGATTCTGAATCAGAACAGGAAGATGAAGGGACAGATGCAACGTTTTCTCCCCATATTTTTGATTCAGACTCAGAGGAGAGCTCAGTTTCTGATTCTCCCTGTGGGGGGGGGGGGGGTCCTCTTCCTGTGAGACTATTGCTAGAGTGTGCCAGTGTTTTCAGTGGGTGAACACTGAGTTTTCTTAGTCCCCCAGAAAATACTATGAATTATTAGTGAAGGAATTTCCAGAACCTACACTCATTCCTCCTGTTCTGTTTGCTTTAGAAGGGGTGTGTGTGTGTGTGTGTGTGTGTGTGTGTGTGTGTGTGTGTGTGTGTGTGTGTGTGTGTGTTACTGCTTACAATTTTCTTGATTAGTGGTAGGGACAAAAGGCTAATTAATGAGCAAATTCATACAGAAAGCAAGACAGTGTAAGGCCAGGGTGATCCTCATTGCCCCCTTTTGGTCCTGACAGACATGGTTCCTCTTCCTCTGGCCTCTTCCAGTACATCCTGCATGGATATTGGATCATTGTCCAGAACTTCTGTATCACCCGTTCGGACTGCCTCCTACAGACTAAAAGTCTATGAAGTTGCTTGATTCCTCCAGTTTTAACCATAACCAGAGATGCCAGGCTTCCCTGTACAGTAGACAGTATTCTTTATGCTTCACAGAAACTTTCACCTAGGAAAGTTTAACACAATAAGTGGAAGAGATTTCTAGTTTGGGCCTGTTCCAAAGGCAAAGGCCCTTATTCAGCACCAGTAGCACCCTTTCTTGAATTTTTGTTTGAGCTCTTTGACAAAGGCTCTAATTTTGCAAATATTAACATACAGCTGTCTACAGTTTTCACGTAGGTCTGAATGATACAGCTGTTGCATTCCTCAAGACCTCAAAAACCTTTCTCAAGGGTGCATTTCTTTTGAAGAAAGTCCAAACACAGATGCAAGTAGAACCCTTGCACGGCAATATGAAACAAAATCCTAAGGAAATAAGCCAGCAAGTGTGGAAAGTGCAAATATCATCATTTAATGGAACACCAGGGAAAAATCCCCTGAATATAACAATGGTAGTACATCCAAACCGGTTTCGGCTTCACAGAGCCTTCTTCAGTGGGTAACAAGCATACAAAATATTCACAACCAGATATCTGTATCTATAAATATATCTGGGTAAAAGACCCAAGAACCAATCACAACAAGCCTTTAATCATTAAAATTGGTCATTAAGACCAGGTGCAAACAGAACTCCAAGTTTTACTATCCATTTCTTTTCTTTAAAGTTGAGCATATCATGCCAAGCTTTTTTATCTTTGCAAACACCTTTAATATGATCAATAACAATAAACTTGAAAGAAGCTGTAGTGTGTTTCAAACAGTGTTTGTAAAGAGCATTATTGGGTCGTTTGTTTTTAATGTCGCTGAGATGTTCACAAATTCTGAGGCGAAAAGATCTAGAAGTCTGCCCCACATAAAAAGCAGAACAAGTGCAGGTCACCAAATAGATGACCCATTGAGTACTACAATTGGCCTAAAATTTAATATCAAAAATCATAGAGGTGTTCTAACTGGTAAATTCCCGGGTTTGTAAAACCTGGACACAATACGAACAATGACCACATGATGTACATCCTAGGACTGGACCCCCCTCTAAGAGATGTTTGAATAGACCCAGTGGAAGCTAAAATAGGCCTCTTATAATGGCTAAGCCTAGAGCCTATTGTCCGCCCCCTTCTAAATGAAAAACAACATCTATCTCTAAGGAAAGGGTGAAGTTTTTCTTCAGCCATCAAAACATTCCAATGCCTCTGAATAATATTAATAAAACCCTTTGAATTACGTCCATAAGTTGTAACCAATCTTATGGGTTGTTTGGTCATATCCTTCTTCCTGTCTTTATAGCACAATAAATCTTGCCTATTCAAATTGGAAGCCCACCTTTTTGCCAAATTCACGGTACCTGGACAATAACCCCTCTCTAAAAATCTATGGGCAAGGTCATCCCGAGACTTAGTATAGGACTGTTGGTTGGAACAAATTCTTCTGGCCCTTAGAAATTAAGATTTGGGTATATTCTGGATGATATGTTGTGGGTGGAAGCTAGAAGCATGTAATAGGGAATTGAATTCCGGAAATTTTCTAAATAATGTAGTGGATAACGTGTCATCCACATTTCTATTAATCTCTACGTCCAAAAAAACAATTTTGGATCTATGAAAGGTCAACTTGAATTCAATTCCCCATATATTATCATTTAGATAGTCCAAAAACTCCTTAAGATAGTTTTCATCCGCCTTCCACACCAACCAACAATCATCCAGATAACGGCACCAGATATCCATCTCACACATATAAATATTGTGGTTTGGGTCGTAAATCATAATCTCCTCTAAGTAAGCCATAAAGAGATCCGCATAAATGGGTGCAAAAGATGCACCCATTGCGGTCCCCTTCCTCTGCCAGAAGCATTGATTTTGATGATAAAAAACATTGCTGATTAACACATATTCGGTCAAACATACCAAAAAAGTGTTGAAGCCGGGTTTATAAAGCCCCGTTCTACCCAACCAATAGTCCAAAGCTTGTAGACCCGCCCAATGTGGAATGTTGGTGTACAGAGAGGTGATGTCCAGTGTACATAATAACCAATGGGATTCAAGTTGTGTATCATCCAGTATGTCCAAGAATTGAGTGGTATCTTGAATTCTTGCTCTAATATGGGGCAGTAGTGGTTTGAGATAATGTGTCAGATATTCCGATAATGGTTCAGTGAGGGACCCTTGTCCAGCGACAATGGGTCGACCTGGTGGATTCACGGCCTGTTTGTGTATCTTTGGCAACATGTAAAAATATTGTTTGTTAGGAGATACAACCATAAGTTGTTCCTTTATGGCCTGTGTAATAATGCCCTCCTCAATGGCTTGAATCAAAAATTGTTCAATCTTCTGTTGAAAATGGGGAGATGGATCCAAAGGCATAAACATGTAATATTCTTTGTCACCCAATTGTCTCATAGCCTCTTCATTATAAGTGGCCTTATCCAAGACCACCACTGCCCCACCTTTATCCGCTTGAGTAATAACCAAGTTTTTATTATTGACAAGTTCCTCAAGTCTAAGTATTTCATCCATGGACAAATTATTATATGCAATGGAAAAATCCCTGAGGTTACAATGTAAATCCTTTAACACATTTTTAAGAAAAACACCCACTAAATGTGTCATAGGTGGGTTAAAGTTAGATTTCTTAAACCTAAATTCTTGGGATATACTACCACCAGTATCAGAATAGAACAATTTAAGATTTAACAATCGACAAAAATTAGCCACATCCTGGGCTAAAGAAAATTCAGGAACAAAAAAAGCAGGAACAAAGTTTAGACCTTTATTTAATACCTTAATTTGTGTATTAGTTAGTTCAACAGAGGAAATATTGTGAACATTACAATGGCTGGTCAATGTTCCATCATCATTTTCAAGAGGGATTCCAAATCCTGTTTGGACTTGTCTTTTTTTATGCTTCCGCCCCCCTCGTCTGTATCTAACCCCAAAGGGTATGATGAATAGTTCTTTTAGCATTGGGTGAAACATCAGGCTGATTCCCTTCCGATTCACATTCTGTGTTGGAAGAAGCATCTTCCCCAGAAGTAATATTAGAAGAGTCCAAGCTTTTCTTTAAAATGGACTTGGGTCTCTTCCTTTTCGGAGTGGAAAACCTTTTATAACTATCATTGTTTTCCCTAGGTAATCTAAAGGACACATTTTTAGAGGTATCAAAAGGCTTCCCTCTCTCATAGTCACCCACATCCTTAAAGAATTTCTTAAGTTTTTTGTCCTTTAAACTTGACTCTAACTTGGATAGATCAGTACTTAGTTTTTTGACTTGTGTCGAAAACAAATCACAAGTTTCAAACTTACTAGACTCAGAACATATAACTTCTAGGTCTTTAACCCCTGTTGATACCTTAAGTTCATAGAAGTCAGCCAAAGCATCAACAAATTTAGAAGATGCAAGTTGTTGGATATGACCCCAATCCTCAATCAATTTATCATCAATATTGGATACCAAGGGTTGCACCTTAACCCTGAGTCCACGTGGAGTTATCTTTTTCCGCTGATATGCCTTAAAAAGGCGTAGATGCCAGACATTAGTCCGGACCATCCTCATGCTTTTGTTTAGTCTAGTAAAAAACATTTCACATTCAGTGTTCAAATCTGGAACATTCGTGTCCACTGTATGTTGGGAACTGTCAGTCCCCAAACCAAAAACAGATAAATCATCCAAGTCCGAAGATAGTCCCTGAATTAAGGGTGAAAGTGCCATATTTGGTCCAACAAAACCAGATCTTCAATAACAATATCAAATGTATAAATAAATAAATAACAAACCATAAACTTCTGAGACAGCTATGCCAACTTTGGACTGTACCCCAAAAAGATCCTAACACCAATAACAACCATTAGGTACTCTAATATACAAGAGACCTATGAAGACAAATATACAGTGAAAAATTATTAGTAAAAAATAGGGTCTGCAATTGACCCCCAAAGGTTCCTAAATATTAAACCAATAGATGTCAAACCAGTAAACAGATACAATAAGCAGTTCTAGCGATGAAGACACCTTCCAGTCGCCCTACTTGCGTATCTGTGTCCTGGCCCTATACCAAAAAATGCATCAAATGGTACAAATTAATATCACAAAAAAACAAACAACCCCAATTCTTGGCAATGTATATATATATATATATATATATATATATATATATATATATATATATATATGAAGCAATTCAGAACTTCCTTATAACCACATATAATATATATATCAAAATATTCTTGACAAAAATGTGGACAAATACCATTAGCAGCCTCAGTGACATAAAAACCTAACAGTCATCTTGCTGCGTATTTGTAACACAAACATATCCAGTGGTTATATGCCAATTATAATCGATAAATTGCAATCAAATATTTGAAACCCACAAAAAAATCAAATATAGCATCAAATAAGTTTGGAAATATACAGTTCAAGTGTGGCATAGCTATCACAAAAAAGCGGTAGTATGTCTGCATAGAAGATAAATATATGTATAAAGATAAGGTCTTGCAAAGGACCAAAAATAGAGACACTAACAAAAAAACTAATGCATCCTATATATATATAGTGCATGCAAATGACCAAAAAGCATATCAGACCTGGTTCAACATTTTTTAAAAAATATTATGCCCATTACAAAAAGATAATAACTATATAAGTCAACATATGACACTAAATGTTGCAAAAAATACAGTAACTTTTCTTAATGATGAAAAACACTAATTGAAACTATCTCTAAATATAAATTATAGAGCGTGTTAGCAAGATTACAGAACCTTCACGCCCATATGTGGACCAGACAAATACATAACCAAAAAGGACTCAGAAATCGCATACACCATGTGCGACAGCATAAATAAAGAAAAAAATATAACTACCTAATGTCCAAAAATGAGATCTAAACACCCCAATACAGACCCAGCACCCACATGGGACATTATCATTTTTTTGCAGGTTTTAACCCAGGCTCCCTTTGAGCTTACAAACATAGTAGATTTCAAATTTCTTACATGGAAAACCATTTTCCTGGTTGTAGTAACATCAGCTAGGGAAATCTCGGAATTACAGGCCTCATCATCAAAGCCCTCATATCTGTTTTTTTCACAGTGATGGTCATAGGTTCATAGGTAAGTACTAGGCTAGTTGCCTCTGCAGGCCATTTTAAGCATAGCCAATGTCTTTTTGTGCTCAAAAATCAACTATCCCATTTGGTTATAGACTGTCCTTACCCATCCTAGCTTAACCAGGATCATACCATAGATAATTTGAGGGGACCCATGTATGAGACAAAGCATTTAAGAGCTCATTTGTCTATCAATATTACACGGGGCAGTCCTGGGGTAAATTTTCTGTTGCTCATCCATAGATTTAAACTGCGCTTGAAAATGGACTGGGAAGAACTTTGTTTTATGTGGATTGACAGTCTGTTCCAAAACAGTGGTATCCTCTGTGAAATATACATGCCCATCCAAACTGTTCTGTTCATGTTACAAAAGAGGTTTATTTAGGTGCCTAGACAGTCTATTTCTGATGCCATTTGACTTGTGAATGTGCATTTGGGTTGCAGGATGCCTTATTTCACAGAAACAGGTAATCTCTTAGCAGTCTGTAAGATACAGAGTATAGTGACATGGCTTTGAATTGGTACATGTTATTTAGACCTTGAATCTTTTTAGTAAGGTATCTCTGCAGACATTGTGCTTGTTGTACATTTCTGGGCAGACACGTGCCAAACGGCATTATATTCAATGACTAGCCTAATGAGGGCTGAGTAAACAAGGGCAATGACATCCCTAGATCTAAACACAATCCCTTTGTTTATAAACTTGTTAATATAGAAAGAATTACAACAAAGATACATGTTGGTCAAAGGTCAGGTCACTGTCAGCTGTTGGTGGGTCTTAATGCAGAGAAAGCATTTGAAAGAGTAAGCTGAGACTTTATGAGCAGGGCAATGGAAGCATTTGCACTTCCTAAGAAAATTATAAGGCTGATTAGGAGAATATATGAGGGATCGGAAATGAAAATTAAAGTGTGTGGGGTCCTCTCTGATAATTTCTGTTTGAGCAGAGGAGGGGCAGGGGTGACCTCTTTCCCCTTTATTACTTGCATTATATTTAGAACCATTGGCAAAGAAAATAAGGGACTCAAAGTCAAGAATATAATTGGTATGGTAGTCGAGAAAAGCTGGCTTTATTTGCAGATGATATTATTTTGTACCTGACAAAACCAGAAAAAGGCATTACAGTGTTGTGGAAAATTTTGAGACAGTTTTAGATCTTTTCGGGATACAAAATTAATGAAGCTAAAATAAAGGCAATAGCAGTAAATTATGTACCCACACATGAACTGGTTCAGGAATACCCATATTTATGAGGACATGATAAAATTAAATGTTTAGGAGTATGGATTAAAAAATGATTCTAGTATAGCAGCTAAGGATATGTGGGAAGAAACTAAAAACGATGATATAAAAATTGAAAAAAATGGAAACCTTGTTATACGGATATGGATTGTAAGATACAAGCAATTAAAATGTTTTTGGTCTCTTTAGTCTTATACACAGGTCAGGCATATTTTTATCAACCAGAGGAGAAGTTGTGGGTAGCAATTAATAAAGAGCTGAAGGATCTTATCTGGGAGGGAAAGACAGCAAGAGTCAAGTAAGATAAGGTGATTCTTCAGTAGAATAGGGTGGATTGAGAGTACCCAATTTGAAGGGGTATTTCAGAGCTACACAGTTAAGACTCCAATACATAGCATAAGAAGAAAATTATAATTCAAAGTGGAAAGGGATGATGATGAAACACAAGGAAAGCTGGAGAGACTGGGATTTTGAATGCAGGCCTTTAAGGAAAACGATAACAATCCTGCATAATATTATATCCATAAAGCAGCAGAAAGTATTCTAAGAATTAAACCAACATGGGAATAGAGAAAGGGGATTCTGCCAATGTGGATGACTGCAGTCAGGTATACAGACAATAGGCAAGAGGGGGCCGGAATTTATTGGAGAAAAAAGTGGCAAAGGAACCAAGGTATTGGGAGCAAGTAACTAGAGGGCGAAAGATAGAATGGAAAGACGCTAAGAATTTATTTGGACTGTAAGTTACAGATTGCCTTCCCTATCAGGGATTCATATCAGGGTGTAGGCAAAGATAAAGAAATGGGGGGGTCCTAAATGAAAGACCAGCATTGATACACTTTTTAATAGAATCTAGAACAGAAGCTGCCATTAAAAAAAAGGAAGAATTACTAGAGCATATAAAATATTGCATGATAACTATAAGAATCAGTCGGAGGTTAGAAAGGATTGGGAAGATAGGTTGGATAAGCAATTCACAAGTAAACAATGGGATAATATATGTATGTCTCCCAAATATGCAACAAATTCTAGGAGATGTAGGATTTTTACCTGGAAATGTTTACATAGATATTTTTGTACCCCCTAGCAGACACTGGAGAATTTTTCCTCAGGCAGACAGTAAATGTTGGCGGTGTGAAGGGGAGGAGAGAGGTAATTTGGAACATATTTTTTGGGAATACGGTGAGTTGGGCAGGATTCTTTGTTGGCTGCACTGTTGGAGATGTTTGGTGCGCAGACAGAGAGATGATTTTTCTGAGCTATGATACAGAACCAGAACTGCCTAGACGTGGTTAAGGCCTTGCTGTGTCCAATAGTGGTGGCTGCCAAAAAAACAATTGCTAGAAAATGGAAATCAAACTCTAAGCCAACTATACTGGAAGTATGAATGTAGTAACAGAGATAAAACAACTGGAATTGAGATCTTTAGAAAAGGGTAGGAGCAAACTACATAGGAAAAGATGGGAACTGTGGGAACAATACCTACAAGGGAGAAATAATGTCCCCATATCTCTAGATCTAGAACATTTGTCCATCCATCTACCAGTTATATGTTTATTCCTAAGTTTTATGCAGATTGCTCCACTAGATATTTAGTGTATCTTGCTGTGTGTAATCAGTGCTGCTGTTTTTATGTGGGTAAAACCTGCAGGTCATTGAGGGAACGTTTGTTAGAACACACTGGGTACATTAGGAATAAAGATATTACTAGCACTTTATATAGACATGTCTTTGATTTTATAATGATCATTCTTTTAGTTTTTAGAATTGTAATGTATATTTAAAATTAATAGAGGGGGAAATATTAATAATAAGGTATAAAAGGCTGAGACTAGATGGATTAGCAAGCACGTAGATTTCCAGGGTTGAATGGCTATGTGCCTTTAAAACCCTTAATGAAAGAATGTAAACTGATTCACTAATTAGTTAATTGATTATGGTATACATATTGCTCGTGCTGTGAGATGTATTTTGTCTGATGAAGTGCCTGAAGTTAGGAATGAAAGCGCTTACCCTTTATTAAAAAAGTTGTTTTCAGAGGTGTGTGGTCCTTGGTATATGTTTTTTTTTGTTGCTGAATCTTGTTGTTATACTGGACCCCTTTACTGCCCGTGTGGTTAGCTTTTGCTGTTTTGGAATGTCTAAAAGGTCTTAAATAAGCTATGCAATGTTTGATTGAGAACGACTGGGTAGATTCTACGTGATGCATAATGTTTGAAACTGGAAGTGTGTCAGTGTGGCTTGTGATGTAAAATGCTTGAGGCTAGGATTGTGAAGCTGAGGTTTGTTTTCATTTATATAAATGTACAATTGTCTGTGTAGCAAGTAATCATTTATGTAATATTGCTTAGGTATATAACAGCAATATATGTGAACTATAATGTTTATGTGAATATAGTCTGATTACGTTTATATGAATGCAAATTTGCCTGTGTCACAAGTGATTCAATAATGGTGTTTGGGGGGAAGAGTGTTAGGTCACTGTCCACATGACCCAGTTCTTTGGGATTTGGGAAATGAATTCTTAATGGTATAGTGTTAATGTGATAGTTCCCCCTGGTAGATGACTTCCCAAAGGATAGAATAATGCACCTTTTGACATTTAGTTTCAGACCATGATTTTGACACCAGTTATTTGTGACAAACATTCCTACAGGATGGCCAAGTCATATGGGGATCAATGACTGCGCCTAGCTTGCAGTCACCTCAAAAATTAGCCAGAGCCCTCTGGTATTGGCTTTTAACTTCAGTAACATAGATGACAAACAGGACAGGTCATAGCACAGAACCATGAGGGACTCAAATTGTGCCTGCCCTTTTTGTGGAGGTAACTTCCTCTATTCTGATTATCTGCATCCCATCTGTGAGCCAGATGGCAATCCTGCAGGTGACACAGGGGTTTATTCCCAGGTTATATATCTTTTCTACTATGCCCGAGTGGGGAAGTGTGTCAAAAGCTTTGGCTAGTTCGAGGAATACAGTGTATAATGTTCTGTCATTATCCTTTGCTTTGTTCACCTTTTCAAAAAAATCCAGCAGGTTGAGTAAGCATGACCCACCCTTGACGAATCCAAACTGAGACGGGTCTAGTGTTTGGAGGTTCCATGTGTCCTGAATGATTAATTTCAAGAAAAAAGTCTTTCCATATGCAATGATGCAGCTGCAAAATGCATTTCAGGCATAAAGGCATGGACAGAACTCAAATGTAATGCTGGGCAAAATATGTGTGTGTGGGGGGGGGTTGCAGCAAGCATTAATGGTCACTTTTCTGGAGACAATTTTTTACTTCTAAACTAATAGATATACAATATTAATAAATATACAATACAGACATCACCTAGGAATATATTGGATTGTCTGTCATAAACAGATGTCATATATCGCCACAGAAAATGGTTCCAACTTTCATCCGAAAACAAACTGAGAACACATGCCAACCTGTGGCAGCGAAATGCCTTTAATAAAAAACATATTTAGTACCTAAAATATATACCAATCTCCCCTTTGAAAGTTCTCAGTAAAAGTTTTACAGAACTATACTTTGACATTTAATGACAAAATGCACCTAAGATTTCCATCACACTGTTTAATTTCTGGAAAATAAATTTAGAAATTTGGTTAACAGCTGTAGCCTGAAATTTTGAGCGTCAGCTCACACAGCAACATTTGTTCCCATGTTTTGTCTCAGCATTTAAGATGCATAAAACATCGATTTTATTACTGACAGATGTACATTTAGTACTTAGGCTATTCTCGCATCATATTTGTGATTTTTAAGAATTATGTGTGCATTTGCTCCATCAGAAAAATGACCATGTTTGCAGAGAAATTAATATAGTGATAAATGAGTAGGTATGACGTCAATTTACAATAAAGTTAACAAATCTGAAAGCCAAAACGTATAGTTGTTTTATTTCATTAATGAAATGCCATTAAGTTGACTGCTACAATAATGAATCTTTAAGAACAAGGTCCATCTTCAGTAACCTCTAGGACATACTCTTCAGATTTGAGGATGGCATGACAAGTAAAACATTCCCGGGTTGCTTGTAACTCTTCCTTCCCAAAACATACTATAGCTCACTTTTCAGTTCTTTGCCATATAATGCTAACCTAAGGAAAGAAAAAAAAGCAGAGTAGAGAGCAGAAGGGGCTCAAAACTAAAAAGCACTGCAAGTGTGGGGGGGGGGGGTGGAGAAAAGGTTGTGTTACAGCATACGAACCTTCTTACAGATCTATTATAATTTTAAGTAAATAATTTGCATATGAAAAAAATACATTAATATTCAGTAACCTCTAGGATAGAGTCCCCAACTAATCCCCCTGGATGCCACTATCATGGAGCACAGCAATAAACTACAGACATTTGTAGCCCTGAAAGAAGTCTTGGATCTGGAAATAATGTCCAGCTTATCTTCCTTCCAAGAGATACAAAGATTAGGCTGCAGCAGCTGCTTCAGTGCCATTAACAGTGATATTAGAGAAATAGAATTAGCCATTTCTCCAACATTATGAACTTTGGGAGCTGGAAACAAAGGCATTCCATATTTGTTTCAATATGATTAGCTTAACCATGCGAAAAATGCAAGCTCAGAAATTACCCTATAAAATTCATACTTGGCAAAGGATATGAACTAGTACCCTTGCAAAAAGACTTGGCTCTGCCAGCATAAAATATGTGGTGTCTACAGGCATCCATACAAAGGACAATACTGTTAGAAGATTCAGGAAAGAAGACCAGTATGCTAAGTAGCAGATTCAGTGGCAAATTTTTAGATGAAAGTCTGGTTCTTTTCAAGTGCCACGCCTTCCTTACAGAAAATTAGACATGAAAGCTAGATAGAAGAGACTGCAATTTTGAAATAGTCTTGTCAAAAGTAAAGGCAATCAGAAAGGTCAACCAGAACAGAAAATCAGATCTGTAGAATCAGCATGCACAGAAAGTAAAAGTGGGCTTTCTAGCATAAATACAATTTCCATTGGGGAAAAGCATATCACACAAGAGACCTAAAGTAAAAGATTTCACAGATGAATGTTTTACAAATCTTACAGACAGAAAAGAAAGGTGTCTATTTCAGGCTGAAAACAAAGAATCAGCCAAATGAGAATTACTGGAATAATAGTTGAGACCAGAGTAAATTTGAGACAACTGTGACAGGCCCAAAGGAATATTGGCCAGGAAGAGATCTATATCTTTGCTGAATAAATTTTCTCTCAGTAAGTCTTTTGAGTAGAAGGTGTGACAGGAGGAAAGGACAGGAACTGCCCTCTTTGTAAGAAAAGAAGCTACTAAAAGAACTCTGGAAGCCATGTTGTCTGCTTTATGGAGTGGAGATCTAGTGGGATTTGTGCAAAAGGTGAAGCAGCAACAACATGAAGGGTTTCAGACACAGTGAAGACTTCAGAAGAAAAGTAGTCAGCAGGGAGAGTAAAGTCTGCTTGCACTACAAGGGGGTCATTGAATGACTTCAGCATTAAGAAACCCTACTTTCTGAATGAATCTGGTCATCAGAACAAATGGGGAAGAAAAAAAAAATGGAACACTCGGCCTCATTCAGTTACTCAAAGAGGCTACCTACTGGTTTGCCCCAAAGAAAAAAAATTCTCCATGTGAAGGAAGGATTATCGTGGGACATCTGAGAAGCACACGGTGAATGTCAGAGTCTGTCCACCACAGAACTGGACTCTCCAAAATGTGATTCACTATCAAAACAAACCGATGGACCACTGTTACGACTGATTATTCATTTACTTTTATATATATATATATATATATATATATATATATATATATATATATATATACACACACACACACACACACACACACACACACACACATATATATATATATATATATATATATATATATATATATATATATATATATATTTACTGGGTCCCCACCAGTTCAGCACATTCTGCATACATTACATCTTATTTTGCATAACAGAGCCACCACATACTCTAAAATCCTGCTCTCAGACCAGACCACTGTGATCCACAGTGTGAAGACAGATATAGGCAGAACAACACAGGTTCAGCAATGTCCCAATAAGGGACAAGTAATGTCTTGACCCCTCACCAAGTGGGGTCCTAGTCCAAGCTAGTGCAAAATCTGAACTCTGTCACAGCTGCAAGGGAGTGGGGCTAGTGGGAACAGGCATCATACTGCAGCCAGCTCATTCCCCACTCATGCGAGCTACAGGGTTCAGGAGTGTATGAGCAAATGACGTTTACAAAGCCATCCTCAACTGTACGACAGATATGCCGTGGAGACCCATCCATCAACTAGACAGATGCCTCAAAAGCTCCCTGGTCTCAATCAGAGAATCTAATGCTGATGGCATCATGAACATGCAACCCCCATCATTTCCTGTACAAAAGAGGCACGCAGTCCACATCTCTTCACTTCTACCCTCCCCAATGCTAACTCAAACAGGGACGAGAGCTGCTAGTTGAATTCAGATCACCTGACCTACAGTCAGGGCTAATGCCATCACAGCAACTGGGTGAATACGACTACTTGAGGTAGTGAGTCCAGAAAAGCCAGCACTGTCAAAAGAACTGTTCTCATTTCCAACACATTTACATGAAGGTGCGACTACTGAAATGACACGGCATCCATAGCGATCTGCTCATTAGACTGCTCCCACGTCCATCCTACTACAGACCAATCGGTTGTGACTGATGCCCAAGTTGGCTGTAACTGGAATGGCTTTCCAGTTCACCTACCAACATGGGAGATAGATGCTCTACACCAGTGGTCACCCCCTTATTGGTCAGGTCTGACCATAAGCTAATCACCCTTGACATCCACATCCCACCCCCCAGTAAGGAAACCTCCGTAAAAAACTTCTCCAAAGCCAACTTCTTGCTACTCAAGTCAGAAGTGACAAACTTCATGACACCCATGCAGATGGGAGCTGAAAGTTTGACTGTTGAATCTTACACTAAGGCACTGTACGAGCACATCCACTCGTGCATGAAACGTGCAATCTCAAATAGAACCAAGACGCTCTCCTCCAAAAAATGGAAGCCATTCTGGTGGTCCCCCACCATAAACAAACTACACAACAGAAGGAAGAAACTTTTGCAGAAAAGAGGAAAATCCCAGGATGCAAAAAAACTCCCTTACCAGCCTCAGTAAGAAGCTGAGATCCCTCATAAAATCCTCCAAAGCTAGTTACGAAAATAAAATTGCCAAATATTCCAAAGACAACCACAAGGCATTCTGTAGTTATGTCAAGAATCTAAATGCAATGCTCAGATCTGCTTTGAGCTACAACAGAATGGCATTAAATATAGTGATCCCAAGGATATTGGCAATATCCTGGCAGATAGATTTAGTGGCAACTTCACCCCCCTCTTGCCCCCTAAATGGCCCATCTAAATACCAAAACATTGCCAAATTCTGGTAATCACGGCCACACAGGTAGAAACCACACTCTCCAAAGCTAAGAATACGCATCCATGGGACCAGATGACATTCCGGGCTGTGTACTACATGAACTACAAAATCAACTGGCACCTCACCTAAGTGTCATGTTTAATCATAGCCTCCACCTCAGGCTTCGTGCCCACTGAGTGGCGCACAGCTACAGTTATCCCACTCCACAAGGGAGGATCCAACTTGGATCCCGGGAGCTACCCGTCCCATGAGTCTGACAAGCCTGATCTGCAAGGGTATGGAGCACATTATCATGGAACTTGTAAAAAGAGACATTTGCAACCGTCAAACACAGGACCCCCACCCAGTTTGGGTTTGTGAAGGGCCGATCTTGTCTCTTGAACCTGACTGTCTTCTTCGAATCAGTCTCCAGAGCTGTGGATGAGGGTAAAGCAGTCCACACAGCATATCTGGACCTCGCCAAGGCCTTCAACACCATCCCCCACTCTGGAATCATAGATAAACTTACTAAGCTGGGATTTAAGCTGGGCATTAATCCCTACGAAACTCGATGGGTTGCCAACTGGCTTACTGACAGAACCCACAATGTGAAAATAACCGACTCCAAATCCAGTCCATGACAAGTGGAGTACTTCAGGGTTCAGTCCTGGGACCGCTCTTGTTTGGTATCTACTTCTCTGAAGTACAGGCCAACACTAAGGGATTCTGGCTAACAAAGTTTGCAGATGACTGCAAACTGGGAGCCATTATTGAATCCCCAAATGATGTGGATATTCTACAGAAGGGCCTTACAGAAACAGATGCTTCGTGCCAGAGCCATGGGCTCAAGCTTAATGCCAAGAAATGTATAGTTATCCCCTTAGGCAAAAAAACATCTACCCATGAATTACCACATAGGTGGCAGTACACTAAACACCAAAAGTGTGAGGAGAGACTTGGGGACACAGGTGGACAGTGGTCTCACCTTTGATAGCCACATCGCCACAACAGTCAGGAAATGTGGCACACCTCATCACTAAGGACTTTTCATCCAGAAAAAGGAGGTCATTGTTCCAATGTACTCATCCCTCATTAGGCCCCTTAATAGAGTACAATGCCCTGTTTGGTATGTACCTCACAAGACATCTGCAACAGCTGGAAAGGCCACAGAAATACCTTACTAAAAGAATCACAGGCCTAAAGCAGATGCCGTATGCTGACGTCTAAAAAAATCTCCAGCTGTACTGTGTGGCATATCGTCTACTCAGAGGCAATCTCTGCTTAACATACAAGGCCATGTCAAACCCTGAGCTGTTGGACATGCTCCACTTAAAGAAATCCCAATCCCTCAGAGCCACACGCTCCAGGGATCTAAACCTTGTGATTACAATGAACAAAACATGCTGGAGGGCTAGGTTCCTGACCCAGAGACCCCCCATATTTTGGAATAGACTGCCCATACATGTCAAACAGAGCACCTCCTTGGCCCTCTTCAAGAGGAACCTTGATGATTGGATTGGAGAAAGGAAATTCACCCTGGGGATCACGTCAGTCGCCCTGCTAGACAGGGGTCCATTGAAGTAAATATTGTGGGAAGAAATATCCAGGGAATTGTTTTGGCTAGGCTTGTATAGGCCCTAGGGCCGATAGTCTAGTACCAACCTATGAATCTAAGAAGGCTGTTGGGATCCAACCATCACTGCAGCTGCAAATGAAAAACTCTGGAAATATAAACTTGAAAAGGGTCAGGATTACTGGCCTACTGGACCTATAATGTTTAATGAATTAGCCTCAACAGAAGTCTGTCAAGAGGCAGCAGTAAAAACTGAAGCTGCCTAAGGCTGTGAAATAAATCTGTTGCATCACAAAGTGAGCTAAGGAACAGATGCAATGATCCAAGGGAAATTTCTAGCCTTGGGTAGGAAAGCCTAAGAAAATGAGGTATCTATGGAACATTTTATGAAAGTAAGAGAATGAACTGAAAGTGCTACTGTTATGTTCTCT